>NW_009594536.1:5984-9495 GCF_000690535.1 Cariama cristata | reverse complement strand
CCCAGCCCCATCTGCTGTCGGAGCACTCTCTCTTCCCTCCTCTCACCCTTCCCAGCTCTACCAGTCCCTTTACATTCATCACATTAAAGAAAACATTTCATGGTCATCTCTTTTATCTCCTTCAGTGAACAGTTAATCAGAAAAAATGCTTTCATGTTGCTAAATCAGGGCCAGTGGGCAAAGCCAGGCTGACAAGAGACATTTTCCTCTGCCACTAACCTGGGCTAAATAGTATTAATTACAGAGGCTGGGCTTTGATTGCTGTGATTGCTGGAGTGTGGGGGGGCTGGTGAGAGCTCTCTCCTCCCGCTCCGCTCCTTCCCACCGCAGACCCACGCTGCACCTCCCTTACCTGCCCACCCTTTGCCAGCATTCCCGTCCCACGTCACGGCACAACTGCGAGTGGGAACCCCTAAAACTTCATCTGGGCTTCCCAGGAAGCATCTCTGGGAGAGTCAAGTCCCTGGGCTGGAGGTCGGGGTATCTCTGTCCTTGTGTCCCCCCTGCTTGTCTGCCCAAGGCGATGCTTTTTCAGGGCAGGGACTGCTTCTTTCTACGTGTTTCAGAGAACCTGAGAGAAGGGCTGGGAGGCAACTCGAGAGACATCACCCCATCCAGTGTTTCTCAGCCTGTGGTCTGTGGGCCACAAGTGGTCTGTCAGATGTCAAAGGGACTGCAAAATGACTGCAGACAATTTTGGGGGACAGACACATCCATCCCCACACGTGCCAGAACAAGAGCAAAGACAACAGGCAGTGGGAGTAGAAGGCAAAGTCAGGGCAATGTGCTACAGCTCAGCCCTCCGTGGGGAGGTCCAAAGGTGTTTATTGCTCCTTCAAAGAAAGGTCAGGAAACACCAGGCCAGTCTAGCCCTGCAGAGATGAGTGGTCCCCATCTCTGTACATCTCCATGGACATTATGAAGGAAATGATGGGAGCTGGACGTGGCTTGAAGGCTTCATTGGAGCCCAATGGTGTGCCCCTCTCTGTGTTGACAACAGCATCCCCCAGGTCTCCCAGGTCGGGGGGGACACGACCTCACATCACACCGACAGCATCAGCAAGCAGCCGGTTAGCAATTCTGCTGAACTGGCTTTCCGCAAGTTATCAAAACAGGCCAAATCCCCTGACACATGAATCACGGCTGAAACATGGCTGCTCTTTAAAGGCAGAATGCCACTAACTGCTTTCCCTGTCCCTCTCCGAGCTGAGCAGGGGTTTACGAAAGCGACCACAGGAGGAATTTGCACTGCGGTCACTCTCTGTTTCAGAGACCTTCCCTTGGGATGGGTGGTACAACTGGGGGCCTGACTTAAGCTGTGGTTTAAATGGATTAAGGTGACGGTCCCTGGTGACCCACGATGACAAGCTCTGGTCCCACGCGGCTGGTGGGCAGCATGGTGGGAGCACAGCACTCCGAGCAACAGGCACTTCCAGACTCTCTACAAAACTCAGCTGGAGCAACCAGAGCAGCCAGGCAGGCCAACATTTTAAACTGCTCTTTTCTTTGTTTTGAGTGTGTGCTGCTGTATATCAAGACCTGTTTCTCCAGCCAGCACCCCAGCATGGTTTTAGCTGCCTTTCCACCACATAAATACCCTTGGTGTGAGCCCAGCTCTGTGCCCTTTGCAAATCAGAGCTCCCTCTTCCCATCCTGTGATGCTGCAGACCCCAGGTCCTTCCTCCTCTTCCATGCTGCAGCTGGTTTCCACAGGCTTACCCTGCCTCCCGAGCCGATGCTTTGCTCTACCCTGCGCAAGCACGGAGAGAAGCAGAAGCGGTAGATCTGCTCCATTTTGTCCCAGTCCACACTTTAATCTTCTATGTGCTCTTCCCAAGGACACACGGACCTGGTCTTCCCATACAGCAACAACAGGTTGGAGTCTCCACAGGGCAAATCAGTGCAGAAGTCTACTGGCATGGGTCTAACCACTTAGCCCTGTTTGCTCTGAAGAGCAAAGAACTGGAGAATTGGGACAACACCTGGGGTGGTCAGGGCCCAGCAACCAAAGTCAGCTAAACCTTGATCCACCGGTAGCTTGCATGGACCCAGTTGCTCAAGGCAGGTTTACTCCAAGTTCTTTGGGAATGGGACCCTTTGGACTATCTGGATCTCTAGGGCAAAAGACCTCAGACTTGTCAATAGCTTCATTCACACCTTCAAATTAAAGTGCAGCACTTACAGGGTGAAATAGGCAAGTAAGTAACCCAACCAGGTAGTTGTCCCCATGCTATTATTTTTGATATTCAAATGTATTTTAAGCTGACAGTGCTATATTTACAGAATACAATAGAGCAGTTACATACAACGCCCTGGAAGAGCTGTTGAGGAGGCAGAAATTGGCATTTTGATAGCTAGGCAGGCAGTAAAGAGCCGTGGGGATAAGCACATTCTCAGCCAACATGCAGTAGAGAAGGAAGCTAAGGCTTGGGTTGCCATTGCTGAGTTTAGAGTTAACAGCCTCTTGATATGAATGACAGTTCAGAGCCCTTGTTGCAGCATACTTCAGACCACAGACAATGTGGTGGCATCTTTTTATATTAGCTTTAAATATTTAGGGCTTTCTTCATTGCCAGAAAGACACAAAGCTTTTTTTTTTTTCTTCTTCTTTTTTACAGTGAAATTGTAGAAGATAAGAATGGCTGGCCTGGATCAAATTAAGCCTCCATCTAGCCCAATGTCTTCTGGCAGGCCGGTTTTGGTTGCTTGTGAGAGAAAGGCAAGCAGCTTTGCAGCAGTGGGATAATGTGTTTGCCAAAATAGTTCCTCCCTTAGAAGTTGTGTCTCTTGCTTAGAAGTTGTCTTCTGCCTTGAGGCAGGATGGTTTATGTCCAAAGCTACTTGATTTGACTTTGTTCTTTGTTTTCAGTTCTTCAGGCTGTCACTGTGAATAATGGGTCATTGGTGCTGCAACACGATTCTCCGACAAATATTGGCTGCCATAGCAAATTCCAGGGCTGCTGAATTGCAGAATAAATCTTACCTCCATCGAGTGGGTGGCTGGTGTCTTTGGGGAAGATGCAGGGTGCTGGTACGGCACCTCCCTGTCAGTCCACAGAAGGTCGTAATTCCTCGCTGAAGTTCTGCATGTGGAGCGCCAGGCCATCCTCCAGCCTGAGCAACGAGCCAGCCCTGGTGAAGCTCTCCTGAGCTCCACACTTGGGAATCTGCTGCCACATGGTGGCATCCACTCTCTCTTCCTGGCCCTAGGAATCCCTCCTTGGCTTCCAAGAGGTAGTACATGTGGGAAGAGCATTTCTGAGCTCTGTGTCGTAACTAACATAACTAACCCACCAAGTTTCTAGGGATCCGTTCTGGAGCTGCTAGGAGCTTTTCCAAGAGCATGATTTCCTGTTTGGAGCTGCACAAAAGCATCATGGATGCTGGCAAAAATTCTGCAAGGATCTCAGGTGCTTTGAGGTCAGTGGATAGGATTTGTAAATGAAAGACCTATACCAAACCTGACGGCACTACAAGTATTTTCATGAAGCAGACCAAAGTCTGCATCTGC
>NW_009594536.1:0-5953 GCF_000690535.1 Cariama cristata | reverse complement strand
TTCCTGCTCTGTACCAGGCAGGAAAGGAAACTATTGAGATCCCAAAAGAGACTGGAAAGCAGAAAAGCAGTTGTCACAAGAGCTGGTGGAGAGCATCAGTTTCTCTGTCTGTGTGCAGCACTGTGAGTTTTCAATGCTGTATTTCACTTCTTGAGGCCACAGTCGCTTTGCCCTGGGTCAGGCAGCTGTGTGCTACTCAGAGAGGATGCGTTTACAGGGCATTTACTGCTCAAAACAAGGCTGGCTGCTTCCTTCCAGATGGGTGGTGGCACCTGTGGGTGGAAAACCCATGGGAAGTGCCCTGGGGACACCTTTGCTTTGGAGACTGTGAGGCAGCATGATCAGAGCCTGCTGTTCCCCCCGTCCTGCTGTGTACAGTGCTGGAGATGGCAGCTTTAGTCAGCGGGCTCGCCTGGCTGGGAGACGCAAGGAGCCATCCAGCCAAAGAGGGAGGGTGGCAGGGCAATGGGCCTGCTCAATGGGTCACCTAGGTAGGGACACTTAGTTTGCAAAGGACCGTGGGGGACCTAGCCCAAACCAACAATGCCAACGGTCTGGAGACGGAAGGACTGATGTCTGGAGTTGATGGTATTCCTGCTCTCCTTCATGTCAAGAAAAAGTTGAATTCCATCCAGCAGCAGCTCCTGTATGCAGAAAAAACACAGATTCTGTGAGGATGGTGAATCACCATGGACCTTCTTTCCATCCTGTTACAGCCCCGGTGGTAAAAGCTGCACCTCTGTCCTCTTCCAGCTTCGTTCCCGCTGCGGTCCTCCGGCAGTGAGAGTAACGCAGGTCAGCATGCTAAGCCCTGCCTGGGGGGGCAACACGGGATGGGGCATGGTGACGTGGGGACCAGTAAAGTGTGAGAATAGGGATGGGGAGGTGAGACCCTCAGGGAGGGAGAGGTACTGTCCAAGAGGCAGAATGGGGAGGAGGAAAGGAATAAGGGTGCTGTGGGCAACGAATAAGGGTGCTGTGCCGCGGTGAGACCTCTGTGTTGGCAGGACACTGCTGCCCAGGGGCACTTAGCACTGAGGCTTGCAGAGCAGGGACTGGAGAGAGCATCTCTCCAGTGGGACAAGGGACACCTTCAGGACACATAACAGAGCTGCCCCATCTCCTGCCTCTGCTGTTCCTCAGCTGCCTGAGCTGTAGGGAAGGAAGGGGTGGCCAAGGAAGGGAATTTTGTAAATGTTGGGACAAAATAAGCAACAAAACTGTTGCAAGCTCAGCCACTGTCATTCCATATGGTTTGGTGTCCTGTGGCTGTATGTGCAGATAGGAAGGAGGCTTTGAGATCATCAGTATCAGGCTATTGAGCATGTGGACCCCCAGGGAGAGCCCTGGGTCCGTGTCAAGGACTGTGTAGCCACGAGCAAGCCCACTCATCTTTGGCTGTGCCCCTCTCCCTCTCCTAATGGAGACTGGCTAGCCCCCTGCCCCAGAGCCTCTCTCCTCATTGCTGTTCTTCGCTCCTGCTTGCTGCATCTTGTTTCATGGAAAAGGATTCACTGTGTGAGGCAGAGGCCACGTTTGTGCCCTGGGGGGTCCTGCTCTGCCTGGGAGACCTAAGCTATTGGGGTAACCGGCCTAGGTAATTACCAGCAGTGGAAGGTGCTGGAGAAGTGCTAGGGTTGATTACACACGCCACAGCAGAGGCTGTGGGTGAACACATCAAAGGAGGTCTCCCTTTCATCTCGCTGCTCCAAGCAGACGGCTCTGAAGCATCTCTTCCAAGGACAATACGGAGGAGAACTCTAATAACCTTACAGTGTGGAGCCCTGCCAGGGCTCCCAGCGGCCGCTCTGGCGGCGGCTAAAGGGGCACCTTCTCCGCTTCCACCCTAATTGCCCTTAATTGGCTCCTGCCTGCTGGCAGCAGAATGGCGAGGGTTCTCCAAGGATCACTGCACCAGAGTGACAAGGTTTGGAGAAGGATTGCTTGCCCCTGCGTTGCCCCACCTCCCTCCCACTCTCCCCCACCCACAAGAGCAATACAGGAATTTTCGGAAGTATGAGATTTTTCTGTCTGTCTATGACTTTTTCTTTCCAGGCCCTGCTCCCAGCTTCTCTGGAGGGGGCTTTGCCAGGCAGCCAGGGCAGGGGAGCGGTGGAGGGTCTGTGTCCTCACCATGTGTGCACGATGGCCGAGGGAGATATAAGGGATATAAGCGTTGTCCTTTCATATAGCGCTGAGACCGTCTTGCCCAAGCGCATGTGTCGGTGCAATGAGCCCTGCTGCTCTGCTGCTTGCCAGGGCTGCCTCTGCAGATGACCAGAACTTTCAGGTCCCCCATGCAGAACCAGCACCTGGGGGGGGATTCAGCCCACAAAATCTCACTTTCTCTAGGGAGAGGTGCCACTGTCTGGGGGCAGCCAGGCGGGAATGGGGCTGCATCCCAGTGTGATCCCCTGGCTATGGCCTGCGCTGTTATCCCGGGGGGTGTGGAGGGGAGGCAGGGAGGGTTCCTCACTGCCCCAGCTCCATGTCCCAGCGCTGGGTGAGGGCATTTGGAGCATTCCCTGACCTGGGAAGGGTCCACCAGGACACGCTAACCCTCGGCACGTCTGGCTCCGGTTTCCTGCGGCAGACCTCCCTGTGGTTCCCCCTCTCAGCTTGACACCCGCACAAGCCGTTCCCTTCTGTCAACAGGAGGCTGGGAAGCCACAACATAGAAAGCACCTTGTAGTCCTGACCAGGCACGTCCCCGCCGGGGCTGTCTCCCGGCTCCTGCTCCCGCTCCCGGCCAGGACAAACCCCTTGTTGCAGCAGCAAAATATAGCCGAGCATCTTCCCAGTCCCTCGTGGTTACCCGCATCCCGGCCAGGGCCGGCCTCGGCAGGCAGCGGGGCACCACGTGAGCATCAGGCTCAGCGGCGAGCTGGCAGGGGCACGGGAAGGCAAACACGACACAAATCCAATTCTGATGGAGGGAGCTGCGATGTCTTTCCCACTGAGGTTATTTTTAAACTGTTTATCAAAGGCTTGCTGCTCTTGGCAGCGGGGTGGTGGGCTATTTTTGTATGCCTGCTTCACCTCTCTGCAGAGATGGGCTGGCATAGGCTGGCATAGGCTCGTCCCTTCTTTTGCCTGGCACCCTCAGACCTCCCGCGGTCTCTGAGGTTTGCCCCGCTAAGGTCACTGCTGTATGCTTACTCACACACCGAGGGACTTTTTAAGTTTTTTGAGTTTTGAGCTCAAGCACAGCCTCGTAATTAGCCCTTATTAGCAAAACTCCTCTCATCCTTTCCTATCAGTGGTGACACAGCTGCTTGGGTGTGGGCAAAACACAGCCTTTTGCCTGCTATTGTCCTTCAGGATGGGGACATTTGTCCTGACCTAAGCCTGGCACTCTGGAGCTTTACATTCAAGTGATGTCTCTGCTACTGGCTTCCCACTTGCTGCTGTCATGTCACTTTGCCCGTTTAGAAGAGCAGGGCCGTATTTCCCTACTCCACTGGGTTGCTGGGACAAGTAATTGGGGCAGGGTGACTGAAAACTCAATGCTGTCCTCACAGGGCCTCTTCTCTGTGGATGGGTGAAGGACATGACAAGTTTCTCTGAGGTGCGACATTGGGAAAGGCGGTCTGGTAAGGTGGAGCTCAAAGCAAGTGCAGGGAGACAATAGGGGTGCATGGAAATGCAGCAGCTGTGTGTCAGAGTCAGTGAAAATGCAGACTAAAATGGCAATGCAAAGCAAGGCTTTGAGGTTAATAATAGGCTGCCTGAGTCTTGACGGTGTAGAAGAAAATCAGTCCTTAAAAGAAGCTCACTGGCACAGTGCTTGGCCCTGACATAGTTATCCACAGGAGCCTGAACAAACGACTGGCCTCATTACCGACCCGCAGCCAGAAGCGTGGCTTGAGATATTCTGGGCTCACGTAAAGAAATCAGCCCCGTCCACACTGCCCTTGCAGTACCAGGGGAAAAGTCTTGGAGTTGTTTCCCAAGAACATCAACAAATTCAGGGATTTCCTTTTGCTAACAAAGCACAAATCTTCTGCTGAAGGAAGATTTTCTACATTAAAATATGATTTTGGAGAGCCAAAGGTATGTGCAGGCCAGGACGATCTCCTCCAGGAATGAGGACAGAAGAAAGCCAGTGCTGATATGTGCGAGATTTTGGACTTAAAGAGGATGGACATGCCTTTTCTTACAGGAAGCTACTAGATGAAAAGGTGAAAACCACTTGCCTTCAAAACTGGCAGGGCTGGCTAGGTGTCCTTCAAGCTATACAAGCGTACACAACTGTACCCTCCAGCCCTGAGAGTTAATGGACAGATTTCTCTGAAATGAGAGACTGGTGGGAATCTGAAAGCCCCATCAGCACAGGGACAGGAGAAAATGAGGGGGAGCCCATTGTCATCTGTGACAAGAACCACCCAGCCATCCCCGTGGCCTCGCTGGTCACCATCTCCATGGACAAGGTAGTCAGAGGGGGCTGGTAGCGCTGGGGTGGGGGGGATATACATCAACAGCAAAGAGCTCAGGGGGGAAATCCTTGGGGTAAAGAACCAAGGGGTAAACGCCAAAGGAGAAACGTAGGTGAGGGAAGGAAGATGCACCTGCACGTTGAGGACACGTAGCTATATCCAACAGCAGCCACAAGTGCTGGTGTGCGTGCAAGACTGCTGTGCCAGCACAAGGCAATGTGTCTGGGGAAATAAGAGTCATTCAGATTTCTAAGCAAGTTAGGATGTGGGCATGTGGATGTGAGCAGACGTTCTCGTGGTGAGTAAAGGTTATGCCATGTGGCACATTCAGACAGACACGTTCACCATGAGAGGGTCCAAAGGAAAAATCATGCCCTTGGCCCTTCCTCTTACCAACAGGGAGGGAGTGACTATGAACTGTAGGATGATTTGGAAGTGTTGGGCAGTGACCACGAGAACCTGGAGCTTGCCTGAATGAGGGATGAGTTCACTGTTCCCAGTCAGAGACTTCAAAAGGACAGACTTTTTGGAAAAGAAGGGAAAAGAAAAAAAGGAGAGAAAAAAATGCAGTGCTGAATGTGCTGTTGCTGTGAGTGGGATTCTCAGGTTAATGAAAGCAAAAGTCATCCTGTCACTCTATAGATCCCCCTCAAACCTGGAGTCAGAGCCCACCTGGTTGCCTTCTGCCCTGGGCCACCTACCAAAGTGCGATGGAGAAAAATACATCAGAGGGCTTTGCAGAGCACCATGGCCAAGAGTCTGCCGTAGGACCTTTGTCTTTCTCAGGGCGTGACAATACGGGAGTAGGTTTCCCTGATGCCAGTGAAAAGACTTCAGGCTGGAAAAGCCCTGGGTTAAAAAGCTGAGGGAGAAAGGACTTGGTGCAAGCTGGAAAAGAGCCAGGGATTTGAAGGAACAGTGGGGAGATGGACAGCATCTTGGACGTCATGGGGAACACTAACAGACATGAATGCAAGCAACCCCTGCACACTGCTAATGTCCAGAAGGGTCCTGGTGTCTCCCTTTTTTCCCTCCATCCGTCCTTTAAACTGTTCCCAGCAGACAAGATACAGGCTCTGCAAGCTTCATCTGACAGTGACTCTGCCGCAGAGCTCCTCATCACCAGCCACCGCCGTGTTTTGTACAGCCTCCTGATGGGCTCACCACCCACCCCAAAGCCTGGGCCAGGCCATCCAGGCCTGTGTGTCACAGCAGGACCCCGAGGTGACACAGGGAAGGAGAGAAAGTGGTGGTTTAGTCCATGTTGGGAGAGGCTCAGGGGTCCCAGCCCCACCTGGTAGCAGTACCCCTCTGCTTTGGGCAGCAGGAGCAGGGACCAAGACGACGCAATCCCAGGCACAGCAGCTGCTCGGAGAGCGCTGGCTCCCCGCATGCTCCCCGCCTGGCTCCCCATCCTCTCCTCCTTTGTGGCATGAAACAAAGAGCCGAGGGAGGGAAGGAAGTGACTTCTCTGGAAGCGATTGTGGCGGTGGGATGAGCACCCATCTCTTTCCAGA
>NW_009594535.1:0-663 GCF_000690535.1 Cariama cristata | reverse complement strand
TCCCATTTAAAATTAAATCAAATGCCTTGTAATATGACACAGATAAATACTTTAAAATTAGGGAAATACAGAACAATATATTTCTAATGCCAGACACTCAAGAGACTATTTATTTAAATGGCATGAAGATTTACACTGCACTAATCTCATTAGGAACCACACATAGGAAACATGGGTTGAAGCACATTATACGATAAAATTGGACCTTAAAGGATTATCACATTCATAAGGATCTTCTCCTAAATAAAGGTAGCAAGACACTTTATATTTTGCAACACCTGGCTCCAGAAAGTAATGCTGTTAGAAAACACTGATGCTGTTAGACTTGTTTAACGAGCAATTTCTCTTCCAGGATTCCTTTTTCAATTGAAAGTCATCATTAACACCTGTCAGATCCATATAAACACGTTCACCTTTTGAATCATGTGACCTGGTTGTATTATAGCTTATGTGCGTTCTGAATTTGTGTCTCTGAGGGTGGTAAATTAAGTGACAAAATAAACCTTTTCTCCTATGCAATGATAATATCTAGCTCCCGTGCTGTCTTTTTGCTCCGTACGTGCTCAGCTGCTTTACCGCTATTCTCATTTGTGTTTTGTGAGAAAGCTGTAACAGAGAGGTGAACTCACGTGCACAAATTCCCTCAGCAAGGCACTAAACCCC
>NW_009594534.1:6580-9459 GCF_000690535.1 Cariama cristata | reverse complement strand
GGCCCAGCTCGGTGACAGGCACTGAGACTCCCGGGGCTGGAGTGGGGTCAGCTTTCCCCACTCACGGGTGGGGGAGTTTGTCCCTCTGTGGGCTCAAACCGAGAGCCCGGGTGCAGGTTTGCCTTTGCTGGGCTCCGTGCTGCTCCCTCTCTGCGGGCTGGGAGCTCTGCTGGTGGGGCAGGTCCTGCCTCCTCTTCCCCTTCCCTGCCAGCAGGCTGTGATGCTTGTGCCTGGTTTTGGTTTGGTGGGTTTTTTTCTCACCCAAGGAAAGCTGCTTCCAGGTCCCCCCTGCAGCCCACCTGAGTTGGGAGGTGGCTCAGTATGAACTGGAGACCTTTCAGTAGCCCTCGCCCCTGCGGTTCTGGGGTCTTGCTGCAAGCCTGCCCGCAGCCCTGAGAGCAACCTCCTTTGGCAGCACTCGTTCATCCTTCTGCTGGAAGCACCCTTAAAGCCTTTTCCTGGCTGGCGTTCTGCTTTAGGTTCTATGTTAAATCACTGCTTGCTTGTTAAATGGCTTTTTGCCCCTGTTCCTGCCCAGTCCTCTCTTTCTGGACACTTCAGGGATCTGGTGGCAGGACCCACCATCCCTGGCAGCAGTGGAGGCACCCTGGGACGTGACAGAGATGGCAGCTCAGCAGAAGGCTGCCGGTGGCAACTCGGACCTGAGCCACCCGGAGAGGGACAACACGGAGGAGCTGGCTGTGATGGACCCAGTGAGTGCCTGGAATCAATTTTCCCTGTTTCTCTAAGGAAATGGGAAACTTTCTACACCTCTCTTCAAGCACTTTGAAAAACTAAGAGTAAGGATAATCTTGGGCCCCTGATGTTAAAATCCCTGAGCTGAGAAGCTGGAAATTGAATTGCCACTCTCCTGCTGCTTAGCTTTCACTGCCGAGATGTCGGCCTCGCTGGGCGAGAGTAAATGGCTCCTGTTCATCACCAGCTTAAATCTCTGATTCCCTCCGGCAGCTCTGGTGCTGCTGGGGCACCTCTGCTGCAGCACACGCTGCTCTGCAAGCGAGCATGGGAAAGGAAATATTTACCTGTTGTTTTCACCGCAGCGGAGCTGGGAGCTGAACTCCTCGCTTGCGGGACAGGCTGTTGTCCCCAGCACCCGGCCCACCCATGTCCCCAGCCTGGGAGGGCACTGCTGGTGGCAGCGCCTGCTGCACAGCACCCAGCCAGGGTGGGGAGCGGGGCTGGGGTGTCCTTGCTCCGTGTGCTGCTCACGTGAGGCTTGGTTTGGGTTTCAGGAGCTGGAGGCCATCAAAGCCAGAGTGCGGGAGATGGAGAAAGAGGATGAGAGGCTGAAGGAGTTGCAGCTGGAAGCTGAGAGCCACCTCGTCGTGAGCTTGGAGGCAGGTACGGGCTGTCCCTGGGTGCTGCTGACCCCCCAGGGACACCTCTGGGGTGCAGGGTGGCAATCAGAGCCAGAGCACGTGGCTCTGCCTCTTCTGGACATGTAAGGTGGGTGAGGGGTGGGGTCCCTGGCATGGCATGATGCTAAGGCAGGTTATATCCACTCTTATCTCCTCCCTTTGTGGGCCAAGATGCAGTAAATCAATTCAATTAAGTAATTGAGTTTAGCATCAACAGCCCCAGTAGAGCAGTCACCCTGTGGGGTGGTTTTTTCTGTGAAGAGAAAAGGGGCAAGGGGATGGAGGAGGCAGCAGCGTGGGGATTTGGGTATGCCTGGAGTCCAAGGAGCCTTGCAGTGTGTCAGCTCGGTGGTGGCCGTGCTGGGAGCAGACCTGCATGGACAGACATCCCTCTGGGAGAGGGTTCTGGTGACTCCGTCCAGCACCACCCCTTGTCTCTGCAGGTTTCTTCCCAAAGACAACCGAGGAGAAGATGGAGGTTGACCAGCGATCCATCTATGTGGGCAATGTAAGTGGGAGACCCTGGAGCAGAGCCCACCTCGCTGCTCCTTGCCCAGCCAGCCGTACGCCCGAGATCCCTAGCACGGGAGCCCATCCGCCCCGCACCGAAGGGTGGCTGGTCCCATCCCAAGTGCTTCTCCTCTGTCCAGCCCACACTGGGAATGTGGCTCTGCATCTCAGCCCCTTGCAGATAATCTGTTGCAAGCGTCGCTCCCCAAAATACCCCGCTGGAAGCTGCGGGCCGTGCAGTGTTGCTTGCTCTCTCAAAGAAGGGGAGCTGTCTCTTGGATTTGGCTTTGCAGGCTGGAGCATTCAGCTGGAAGGGTCTCCTGAACCTCGGGAGATGATGAAGTTGTGGTGGCAAGGTGTGAGTGGGGTCAGCCGGGCCCTCTGCCTCCTGTGACGGGGTGTGAATGCAGACCCACAAGCTGGGGGGGCTTGGCTGGTGATGCTGGAGGGGCCGGGGCTGTCGTTGCAGGTGGACTACGGGGGCACGGCGGAAGAGCTGGAATCCCACTTCAACAGCTGCGGGCAGATCAACCGAGTGACCATCCTCTGCGACAAGTTCTCGGGGCATCCCAAAGGGTCAGTGCTGTCTGTAGGGGCTGGGGCGGGGACTTGAGGGCGCTGCCCTGTGGTCCCCAGCCTTTGGGAGCAGGGGGTGTCCCTGGGGCTCTGCTCACCCCGTCCCTTTGCAGGTACGCCTACATCGAGTTCGAGGAGAAGAGCTCAGTGAAGGCTGCGGTGGAGCTGGATGAGAGCGTGTTCAGAGGCCGTGTCATTAAGGTAAGAGCTGGATGAGGCCCTGGGGTGCTGCGTCCACCCCTCCCAGCCCCATGTGCGTGGGGCTGAGCTGAGCCACCCCCTGCTTTCCAGGTGCTGCCCAAGAGGACCAACATGCCGGGCATCAGCACCACCGACCGCGGGGGTTACCGGAGCCGCTTCCAAGCCCGGGGAGGGCTGGCACAGCGGGGAGGCTACTCCGGAGACACCGCACCA
>NW_009594534.1:6288-6553 GCF_000690535.1 Cariama cristata | reverse complement strand
AGGGGGGTTTCCTTCTGTATTTGGGTCACAATCCTCATGAAGCAGGGTGTCCCCAGGTTGGGGATAACTGCCCCTCGCTCTGGCCGTGCTCAGCTTCTCAGCTTTGCACTTCCCACCCTGGCATGGATGGGAGGATGGAGAAGGGCTCCGGCAGGAATATCCTCCTGGGGACCTGGCCTAGAAATGCCTCCTGCCCATCGTGTGCTGTTAGCATCACCCTGGTGTCTGTGGGGTCAGCAGGAGCCTGGCAGCTGGTCCGGCTGGG
>NW_009594534.1:4763-6231 GCF_000690535.1 Cariama cristata | reverse complement strand
CGGCAGACCCATCCCCGCTGCTCTCCCTGCATCCCTCGCATCCCCAGCGCAGGCCTGGAGCTATTCTCCTGCACACCTCCTGCTGCTCGTGTGTCTGTGAGCTCGCTGCGGATTAGCTTCAGTGATGCCCCCGGCCCCTTTGGCACTGTGGGAGGAAGCTGAGAAGTGCTTAGGGGGTGGAAAAACCACCTGGAAATCCACTGCTGTCCCCTAGTCCCTGCAGAGATTTGAGGGGTGCTCGGTGGGCATCGCACTCCCAGCCTGACCGGTTCCAGAGCCGTGCCTGGCTTTGGGGCTCCCCTGTCTTCTGGGGTTCAGTCTCAGCTAGCTGGGGCAGAAGGGTGAATCCTAGCTCCCGGAGGGGTGAAGGAGCAGGTAGCTGTGTGTTTTGGCACCACTGACATCTCAGCTGAGTGATGCCCCTGTGCTTTAGGATGCTGTGTTTGTTCTTGTTTAGGGGTCGGGCAAGGCTGCTGCCTTGGTATTTTCCGTACTAGAAAGGACTGGACTGCCCTGGTGATGCCGACGGGACTGAAATGAGGAGATGGGATTGGAGAGATTTAAAAATATGCCTACCCAAGCCAAAAAAGATTAATTTTAAAAATGCCATCTGCCTGACCGTGAGGATTACTGGTGAGGCAGCCATGTGCCGGGCTGCGGGGGGGAAGATGGGATCCGTTCCACCCACCCGTCCTGGCAGCGTCCCAGGAGGGGCTCACCTTAGCTTTGCTTAGGGGATTGCGTTTTCATCGAGAACAGCCTCATCCCAGAGAACACTGTCCTGGGAAGCGAAGAGCCCTCCCAGACCATCAAGTCTCATTCTCATCCCATAGAAAAGGGTTTGGTGTAAACCTGGCTTGGCTTCTAGGTGTCTAAATGCCCTGCACCCCACTGCGGGGGCGGACCTGTCCTGCTCGGCCCGTGAAGGACCCTCAGCTTTGCCAGCTGTTTCTACAGAAGCTGGATGCTGCTTTCTCCTGCTCGTAAGATCCTAAAGACCTTTCCAAAAGACTGTTTTCTTCTTCAAATCAGTGCAAAAAGTCCTGGGTTGCAGCTCTAGATCTGACTGCTGGGGAGCTTTTCCTTCACCAGCCTTGTGGATTTCTGACCTTGCTCTTGGGAAGAGGATGGAGCCTAAGGATGTGTTTTGGGACTGGTTTTTAGCTCGCTGCTGCTGTTGTACATCTAACGACTACGGGAGGGAAAAAGCATCCCTTGCTGATTCCCTGGAAGCCTCTGTATCTCTGCAGTGGTTAAACAAGACCTGGGTGTCACAAAACCCTTTCCCCCTTTTATTTCAGAAGTCAACAACCCCCCTTTTACCCCCTGTTGCTTTTACTCCAAAGCTACAAGGATCAAAGAGTGCTGCTAACGCATCATTTTACTTTATTTCTAGCAGTATTGCAAAATCATCTCCACTGTTACAGATTTGGTCTGATCTTCCTCTTTATTCCTGTCACCATTCCTG
>NW_009594534.1:0-4656 GCF_000690535.1 Cariama cristata | reverse complement strand
GTTTATGAGCTCTGGAACCACTCATTTTTAAAGGAAAAACTTTTGTGTTAAAAGAGGCAGGTGGTGAACGCCAGCAGACAGCGTTACTGTGTGAAGTTCTGCATTGAAATCGGTTTTATTATGTAATTCTCACACTAATCTTTCAGCATCCTTGGTTAGGATTCCTCTAACCCAGATGCAACAGATGCGACTGACTCCTAAAGCAGCTTTTCACAGCTCAGGGGGCATCGCCAGGCTAAAAATCCCACTGGTGGTTTTTTTTTTCCCCTTAAGATTGCAAGATTTTTTTTTTAAGGCTTGGGGCTTTAACTCTTCATGTTGTGTTGATTTTGCACTTTGCCCACTGTGGACCATGCTGCTGAAACTGGCCTTGATCTGAGCTACCCTTAGGCTTAAGACTGTAAAACTGGCTTTTTCTAGGGTTTTAAACTTTCCATTTAGTAGCTTTGTAAATTCTTGAGACTTAATTTTTAACAAAAACTACTTTGGGGTCTTTGGACTCTCTTGTGGAAGTGGAAATGCTGAGCTCCTGTCTCTGAGTGAAAAGAGTGAAGATTTTTATATGAAAATGTTTTGGAATAGCAGTGTACAGCTGTGCCTTGTTTAGATGGTGGGAGAGGCTTGAACACTTTCATCTCTCATTATTTGACAGGTTGTTGTTGATTAAATGTATTTAAGTTCTGTTTCAGAAGGTATTGTAAATGTCACTTAATTTTAAAATAAATGATCCTGCTGTGTGAACTTGATCTGCAGTGAGACTGTGCTGGCTGTGAGCTGACACTATGCTGACCTGGCTTTCTCCAGGCTTCTTGTATCCTTTGGAGCTGTGCAACTTTTTTTTTTTGTATTTTTAGCTATGCTTTATGTGTTTTTAACTGATTTGGTACTTGAAGCATAGACTGTGGCCTGTGGGGCAGGAAATACTTGGAGCTGAGGGGTGTGAAAAAGCACTGAGTAGCTGCTCAGTGCCTATGCCTGCCTGCATTACCTCTGCTGAACTTGCTGTAGCTGCAGAGCCTCGCGTAGTGCCAGTGTACTGCACAAGTGATTAAGAAGCCGGGATGCCTTTCTAGTCTAGTTTGCATCTTTTTTCTGTATAAATACCTGCTATTGATTTGGTTGCCTTTCATTAGAACAGCAGGGAGCTGCAGGGGGAGGAGATGCTAATAGAGATTAGTTTGGGATGAGCCAGGCAGCTGTGCAGTCCTGATGTCCTAATCTCTTGGTGTGGATTTATCCCAGCTGCACTACCTGTGCTCCCTGACCTGGGCTAGAAATAACTGTACAGTGGGCCCGGCCTGTTGGAATGGGGTACAAAGCGCAAACAGCAAATGCTGTCAAATGTGAGTCACCCAAAGTTCTTCCCCAGGAAGGCAAGATCAATGCAAGGCTTGATTGGGTTCAAGGTGGTGCTTTGAGCCCAGCTGTCTGCCAGAGCTTTCTCAAGTACATAAACAGTGGCTGGGGCTGCAGAGAAACCTGGAGCCTTCGACTGACTTGCAGAGTTTTCTCCTTCCAACAACTAACCGAGTAAGTACATACAAATCTGGGTTCTCCCAGCTAAGGAAAAACAGGACAAGGAGCCCAAGCATCTTTGAGTTAAGCATTGCTTGTGATGCTCCTGTCAGAATGAAGTCCTGAGCAGCAGCCAAGGGGGCTGGCAAAGAGCAAAAGGACTGCTGTGGCTGATGTGCTCCCCCTGCTTTAGAGGAGCGGCTCTGAAGCACCAGCACTTCTGAGGATCAGTGTCACTCTCGCTGCCTCTCAGCTGACTGAAATCTAGGCTGACCCTAATAATAATCTCTTGGCTGTCTTTTGTGCAGCTGTGCTTGCTCTCATCACAAACACAGCAGGAACTGCTGTTTTTACACAAAGCCTGATTTCTACAGAAACATCTGAGTTGCACAGAGGCACAGCTGCACACATTGCTGTAGGGAACAAACCTATCCGACACAGCTGACCTTCCTGAAGGAAGAGCTGGCTCTCCCATGTTACCTGAAGGCATAAAGCTGAACACTGACTTCTGTGCTCTACTCAAGTTTGCTAGAGTAGAAGTGCATGCAAACCTTGCAGGCGTCAAGTTTATTTTACACAGAATAAATTTAAATTATTACACAGAATGAAAACAATATATACATCACTTTGTAGGCACACTCCTGTACACAGGGAATGTTCTCAACACTCGCGTGAGAAGGGGCAAAGCTTCAGCACACCTGCATCATCATGGAGTTCACCATGTTATCAAAAGCCCTAGAAAAGGAAATGAACAGAGAGAATTAAAGGAAGCAGCTAGCTCTGCACAGCAGATCTCTTGTAACAAAACCAATGGCTAACAATGCCACTTACTGGTTAACAAGCTGGCTTCCCTTAAGCTGAATACATGGTTTTACTCTTTAACTTTAGCATGCTCTGTTGAGTAAACAATGACTTTTAATCAAGCTGAAGTAAGGACAGGTCTTATGCTGGTTGTAGACCTGCCTCAGCAAAGCGTAGGAGAAGTTGTTCTTGCCCAGGCAACAGACACTCCCAACATTATTAAAATTCCCTGCGAGTTTAGATGAGAAATGAGGGGCACTGGCCCTCACATGTGAGGAATTACACATGTGCAATGCCCATCTGTCCTTACCCAAGGACAAGCACAATTGTTCACTCTTTAACCTGCTTATTTTCATGTTTACCTATGAAACAAGCAATTTTTTTCTCCCCAAGAATTTAATTTTCTTGTGTCAATGTTTCTAACACCAGCTCTGAGGTGGGAGCAAGAGTTCAATGCAACTTCTCATGAGACTATCGGTTTTCTGTTATGCAGTAACGGCCCAAAGACAACACAGCTGTTCTCCATTCAGGCAGCTAGAGCATGCACATCTGAACTGGTCAACCACAGGGGTTATGCTCTTGGTCCTATTGCATCATAGGTACAATGCAAGTTCCAGGAAGATGACAAAGATCAGTATGGTCAACCCACTTACCTGGAATGGATGTGGTCCCCAGGGTTATAAAAAGGGTTACACATTATGTCCGTGTATGAATTATGCAGCTTTCGGAACATCTGCAAAGGGATTGTAGTTTAGTTAATTTTTTTTCTTTTTTTGCTTCTCAGCACTTTTTGAATAAGCGGAAGTAGCAAAAACACTGATGTGGCAAGTTGTGCTCTGATTTCCTGCACTTACACTACGGATCTCATTGTCTCGAAGTGCTGTGTTTGAAGAATCCACCACCATAACAAACTTCACCTTCGAATTTGTCACGTAGCCGTATCTGTGCAGCTGTTAAGGCGCGTGCTTCTGCTACATCAGAGCCTGGCAAAGCAACTAAAACAAGGCTGGAATACACTCAAAGAAACAAGCTGGGAGGAAACATGACGTTCTTGCTGCGCCCAGTACATCACTAGGACTAGATGAGGTAAGCAAGACACTAGATCACAGGAATTGTATCCCCTTTCTACCTGACTTCTGCCATCTTTGATAATTCCAGCTCAAGCTTATGAAACCACCAGTTTATGAAAATCCAGAAATCAGGTCTGCTGATAACTTCCATCTGTGGGATTCAGGGAAAAAGCGGAAGAAATTTCAAAAGATCAACTTTGTGACTTAAAAACATTAGGGAACGTGTGACCCTGGAGTAGACATTTTAGAGAATCAGGCCACAGACCTGAGATTTAGGTACTTGACCAGAGACACCTTCACACTCCCGCTACTTTCATTAGTGTTACTAAAGAATCTAAGCTTTGTTCTAGTCACAGTCAACTGTTTTAGCTAAGCAGGGAATAAAGCACCCAGTTTACGACAGGTGAAGTCTAGCTGCGCCAGACACGCTTCACACATTGCACTCCCTCATGTAGGCTAAAGGTAAATTTTTCCACCGCCTGGTTGGGCAACAAAGCGGCTGCTGAACTGATCAAGGTACCAAACCTCAACCTCTACGTGACAAACTGGTCAATGAACAAGTCTGTATATTTTCTGCTGATGTCTTTAATGTGGCACCAAGTAGGAAGAGAGGTTTCCCACGTGGAGCCCCTCGCAAGAAAGAGCCTATAAATACAATGGCATGGCAAAAATCATTAGAAAGATACACCTTGTAGTCTTCAGTGGGGTAGAGGAGCCCTAGGTACAGTTCCCTCTGATCTACAAGAGCCTTGCCCATCGCAGAGATCTTTTCATCCACGACATCGAGGGAAGTGTGCACGGTGTAGTGGAACTTCAGCTCGTTTTCAGTTGGAACACTCCGGATGTAGAGGGGATAGTTCTGAGGAGGAGAACAAACTACACTCACCGGGACTTGCCGCTCTGCTGTGTTAAGTGACAGCTGATGCCACGACAGTGCTCTCAACCAAAGAATTGCTGCTGTCAGAAGTAAGCTATTTTAACCATTTTATGTTCACAGCTGTCACAGCACAGCCCCCCTCTACACCCTGCAGCACTTGCGGAGCAGATCTGTCTGCGTACGCCAGTGCCAGAAGAATCATTTGCACAGGCACGGCACAAGGCTCAGGTCTCTCCACTGCTTGACCTGCCTCCTTGTCCCAGCAGAGCCTGTCCCCATCTCTTTTGGAGGAAAACCCTTCTCTTCTCCTGGCAGCAGGGTACCCTGGCACCGTCCCTGCGCCTGCTGCCCCAGCCCCCCATGCCCTGGTCCCAGCCTGCTCCTGCCCAGCCC
>NW_009594533.1:0-734 GCF_000690535.1 Cariama cristata | reverse complement strand
CTCGTTCAAAAGTAGTGGGTTTGGGGTTTGTTTTGTTTTTTCTTAATAGGTTGTTTTGTTTTTTTTTTTAATTATTGTCGCTGGTTGGTTGCTGTTGGTTTTCAGTGTGTGCGTGTGCGTGGGGACTCCCCGCGCAGGCCGGCAGTATCCATCCCGCTGGCTGGGGGCGGCCGAGAGAAAAGCCATGGTTCCGAAAGCAGGCTTCCACCTGCTGCCGTTAAAATATTGTTAAGCAGCCGGTTCCTGTGGCCGAATTAGAAGAAGACTGCCGCAGATACTGGGGAGAGAGGAGAGGGGGGGGGGGGGAAAAAAAAAAATGAAAAAGAAAAAAAAGAATTGGCAATGACTGCCGAAGTTGTTGCAGACTTGGTTTGACTGCTGAGGAGGACGTGAGTGGGAGAGAGAGAGCGCTGTTGCACACACAAAACCACAGAGAGAACCCACAATTTAACCAACATCCCCAAAACCAAGTTTTCAGCTGTGGACCTTTTCAGCCTCAGAGCTTGCGATCGGCTGCGACCTTTCTTTAAACTGATGAAAGACGTTATACCAAAGCCAAGTACAGAGAGAGAGATGTAAAGCTTGAATTGCCATGCACTGAGCTTTGCTTTTTTTTTTTCTTTTCTTTTTGCGCAAGAATGATTGAAAGGTCATGACACGAATACTCTTAGAGCAATGCGAACCAAACTACTGAAGCTGATTTTCAAGGCTGCTTAAAAAAAAAAAAAAAAAAA
>NW_009594532.1:0-235 GCF_000690535.1 Cariama cristata | reverse complement strand
CGGTGGGGAGAGGCACCGAGTGGGCTGCGCCGCTTCTTGCAAAAGCCTTGAGCTTGCCTGTGCGGGCCGCCGGCCTTGAGCAAACCCTGCCGGTGCTGCTGACCTCGCCTCACCCCGCCGGCGAGCGCCGCGGCCGAGCAGGACCTCAATCGGGTATTGTCTTGGTGCGGAGCCCTTCCAGCGCTGGGCAGTCACGTAGGCCGAGCGCTGCCGGGGTAAACCCCGGCTGTGCGCG
>NW_009594531.1:7091-7666 GCF_000690535.1 Cariama cristata | reverse complement strand
GACCCCGGGGGCAGGCAGCGGCACAGGTCATCTCCGCAAGGGAACGACAGAGCGGGGAGAAGCCGTAACACGTGAACTCCGATTGCAGGGCAACACTCAGCCCTAGGCTTCGCTACACAAATCCCCTTCCCAACCCGAAGGAGAAGTGGCTGGTGCCGTCCAGAGAGACCAAGCAAGGGACATCTTGGCTAGCTATGCTCCAAAGAGGTATATATCTCTGCACGTTCCTACCCCAAAATTAGAATATCCTTTGTTTGATACATACTTTATTTCCCCGGCTTAAAACAGGGTCTGTGCATTGCTCCATGCTCACCAGCGCTTCTGCAGGGGCTATTGCTGCCGCTACAGCCCAGCGCTGCCGATCAGCCGCCCGTGCACGGCCCGTGCCGCAGAACCCCCTCCTGCTCTTCACCTCTGCTACCCAGAGCCGGTATTTCAACCGTGCTGTGCTTCACGAAGATTAAATAAAGGAGGCGGCCGAAGGATGGAAAACAGGGGACTGAAGGCGGCAGAGTAAATCAAGATTCACAGCCGAGCGTTTACCGCCGAGGTGACCCGGGAAGGGCAACAAGCAG
>NW_009594531.1:0-7061 GCF_000690535.1 Cariama cristata | reverse complement strand
TCGGATGCCCGAGGGCTACTGCTGGCCCCTGACACCCACGGCCCACGCAGGGCACGGACGGACAGAGAGGTGAGCTCACGGGGGGAAGGTATCTAAGTCTGGAGGCAGATATGCACCTCTCGGCCAATGTAAACACAGGCCAGCACATGCGATAAAATGTAAATACTACCTGGCAAAGGAGTACTGGCTGGGTGTTACTCTCTAGCAGGTAATAAAAATTCAATCCAATCCGACATTTGCAGGCAGGACTGGAACTGGTAAGTGAGAGGCCTTAAGCTGCTTAATGGAGATGTCCGCAATAGTCACAGTCACAGAGAGAAAAGAAATCCTCGTCAAAAAATGATTTCTTGTCCATCACCAAACGCTGCTGTGAGACACCTTCGCTCGGGAGCCAGCAGCCGACGCTCAGGCTTGGGCTCAACGAAGGATTTCTCCCTTGTCGTTATCAGAAAGTATCAATTATCCAGCGCCAAGACAGGACATTTGCTCTCACTGAGCACCGACTGTGCCGACACAGGACTCAGCACCTTTTATTCAAGTCACCGAGCTCTTAAAGTGGGGAGTCTGAATGCCCCGGTGCTCTCGAACAGTACGGGTGGGGACAGGGGCAGGACAACCCCCAGGGACGCGATTTAACCCCTCCGGCCACCGTGCCTGACACCACCGCCACCTCAAAACATAGGGTGATACTTGGAGGCTTTCCCCCAAGGCAAGGTTGAGCATCGGAAGATTTTCTAAATACCGGGGGGTTTGGGAGGGCTTGTGCCACCCTCGCTGGGACAAATGTGTCCCCGGGGGTCACTGGCAGGGAGAGGAGGTCTGTTTGATTCGAAGAGGACAAAGAAGAACGAAAATGCTTTTGTGGTCACAACAACAACGAGCAAACCCACGTACATTCATACTTGCACAATTGAAAAAGAGAAAAATAATCCCTTTGCATCGCTCAGTACTCCAGCTGTCCCCACCGCCCCTCTGGCCGTACCATGCCTGTCCACGACAGGGACCCCCGCAGACCCCTCACCACTGCCCCACCACCGAGACGGGCAGGAAACTGCCGAGACACAAACAGAGAAGCCGGGGCCGACACCACGGTCGCCTCCAGCCAGCGCGGACCGAAGCCATGGCCCTTCTGCGGCCGGGGCAGTAACGGCCGCGTTAGCTCACACCGCGCAGGTTGCCTCCTATGGAAGAGAATAAAATTCAAACATTTCCGGCAAAGCCAAGAAAGGATGGGAAACGGCTTCTTTCGGAGCCAGCCTCTGATCAAACACATGCAATTTGGCCTCTAGTGTCCCAAACAGCTTCCTTACCTTCATGGCACGTCAGAGCCACGCTATTAAACCCCGGTCCCAGGGACACACTGCGAGACAACAGGTCCACGCGTGGGGGAATGTGTTGGGATCTCACGCCTGGGGATGGCACGTCCAGCTCCTGGAAACGCAGGGCACAGGCCAGTGCAGTCTCTGAGCAGGGCTGCTCCCTGCCTTGCCTCCCTCAGTGTCTGCAGGCTGCTGAGAGCATCGAGGGCATCAGGGAAACAACCGGGTGCTCCCGGAGCTACGCTGGAGCCGGAGCAACCTCCTCTGCTACACGGCCCCCACGTTGCACGGCCGTGTTTCCCTCCCGGGGTCTGCAGGACAAAACATCACGCTTCAGAAAATGGAAACCTGATGAACTTCTGTTGGACACTTTTCTTGGCTAAAGCGATCACGACCTTCCAGTAACATTCACCTTCAAGTGTCAGCCCTGAACATCCCCCCTGCTCTGCACGACCCATCTTAGAAGAGTAAATCGTTGCTCGGTGCCATCTGCAGCCCCACAAGCAGGGTCTGACATCAAGAAGCTTTTTGCTGGAGACGAGGGCTGGTTCATCTCCGACCAGCCGCATTCCCTACCTGTGCCCCTGGGAACGGTAACACTGAGCCTGGAGTTAAAAATACATTTGGAAGCAGCAGGTTGATGTTTTGATGATGAATGCTCTTTATAAATGGTGTTGCCACTAAGTAAGGCTTAAGACCAATGTCACCCACTGCAGGTGCCAGGATCTCTGTGCTCCAGCAAACCCAAACACTTCCATTAAGGCCGCCCTATGCAAGCGAGAGTAAGACATGCCACTTCTTAAAGCACAGTATTTCAGAAACTCTACCAACTGCAAACCAAGCCAACGTCAATGTCTGAAAAGAAAGAGAAAGCTGCATAAACCCCTGCAAGGATGCATTTACGGGGCAGACTGAAAATCAGCAACCTGAACATGCCGAAAGGCCAGCTGCGAGGCAGCAACCCCCCTGCGTTTGGTGAAGTGTAACTGAAATATCAAAACGGGATGTTTTGGGTAAAAACCCTTCCCCACCTAACAGCACTCCTGGTCAGCCGGAAACTCCGACGACGAGATGCAAAGACCTCATCCTTCCAATGACCAGGTTCAAACATCCTCGCCTACTTTCAACAGCAAGAGACCCTCCAACACTTCCATCTATTCCAAAATAACCCACTGATTCAAGTCCCTCGCAGGCCAACAAATGCGAGTTTCCCAATAAATACCAGAGCTCTACAGTAGCCATGGGTTGTCTTCTGGCCAGCGAGCCACCAGCAGACACATCCACCAGGAACCCACGCACCCGCAGAAAGCACCCACAGCCTCGCATGGAGATGCCGGGGAAGGTCACCATGAACCAGTTCTGGAGGAGACGCGGTGACAAGCCCAGGCCGTCCCGAAGACCTTGTGTGCAGGGGGTTGAAGAGGTTCAGGAGGTTCAAGATGTGCTCTCCATGGCCGGCACCCGGCCCCAGCCTCGGCCGTGGCACGGGCACCCAGTGGGGGCTTGTGGGAACTGGAAGCCCCACTGCAACCCCCTCCCAGCCAGGGTCTGGGCGGGCTCTTTGCAAACACCCCATCACTACTTACAGGCTGAAGGGATTCAGGGCAGCAACTAAAATATATCTAAAGAAAAAGGAGTGCCTTTCCTACAGTCTCGGTGCTTGAGGCACCAAACTGAAGAGGACCCGGGTGTTTCTGAAACGCGATGCTGCGAATCGGCGTGGGGCTCTGCCCACTCCCAGCAAGCAGAGGAGCCACAGCTTTGCTTCAGGTCAGCTTCGCTGCTGCTCTTCGCTAAAAAAAAAACGCCTAGAGAAATCCCGAGAGCGTAACTAAGTATTCATATTGCCTATATACTTGAATTAAAAATATATGGTGACTAAATGTGTGTATACAGCACTTACTACATATATACACACACACAGAGCGTGTGCCTGGAGTATACACACATGTACTCACACAGTATATATTAACCTATATTGCTCAAGTATATATGCTATGTACAGTATATAGCCATACAAACAGAAAACACGGGTATTTATATATGTGTACAATAGAGACACACTCAGTATTTCTACGTAAACACTATACAATCATATGAACATATGCACACACTTGCACAGTAGAAAGGAACTTGTAGCCAAAATCTCATTGGGGCGGGGGAAAAAAGACAAAAACCTACGGAGCGACACACACGACATGAGAAAGGTTGACGTTGCTGACGAAACAAAGGCCTCGGAGAAACAAGACAGGCGCAGGAGGGCTACGTCCTCCTTCCCTGCCCACCCCTCCTCGCCAGGCTGGAAACGCTTTTTGCATTTTGCTGTTTGGTGAAATTTTGTGCAGCGAGAGGAACCGTGAGGGCACGGGGAGGGTCCCGTGGCGTGAAGGTGATCCCCCGGCAGCAGCAGCCACGGCCAGGTGAAACATCTCAGGGATGCTCGGGGCAGCGCGGGGGGCTGGCAGGTACCCCGGGGCTTTCAGCCATGCGGACGCCCAGCCGAGGGGCATCCCACTGGGACGCGTCCCTCCTTTTATCCACACTGTGCTAACCAGCATGATGCCAGGATGCTCACAGACATTATTATTATCATAAGGTATTTAAAAAACAGACAAGACCCTTCAATTTTTTCCCCACCCCAAAGGTCAGGTGCCAGGAGAGCGGGAGCTGTTGAGCAGCTTTAAGAGCCACAGCTTTGGGCTCATTAAGCACTGTGGTGTAATATTATTATTACTATTAATATTTTTAACAAAGCCACTACAGACCCCTTCCTGCCTTACCCAGTGAAGGTCTCACAAGCAAAACCACTGCACAACTTTGCACTGATCCTGACCGCGCGCTGGACTGCCCTTCCCCAGGGCCCCGCTCCAAGGTTCAACCAATTCTGCCTAAATTCAGAGCATCTCCGTTCCCACCGGCAAAGCGATGTGGGGAACACTAAAGGGACAGCATCAAACTACCCCAAGTTGTCTGAAAGAATCTTCTTGGTTCTCAGGACAAAATGAGAGAGGAAATAAAAAGGTGAAGCCGAGGATGATGGCAGAGACAGAGAGTCCCTCAATGGCATTTTACACCTTGTGAGTTTTTCAGGCTAACTTCCTTGTGCCGGGACATCAATCTGCTTTGTGAAGTTTTCAAACACCCCAAAAACTTCTACAGATTTCACAAATTTAAGGCTGAGTCCCTCACGGAAAAAAGTGAAAACTTCAATTAAAAAAAAAATCAGCCTCTAAAATAGCCTGAGTGCAAAGTTTAAAAAATAAAAAATTAAAACCTATTTTTTTTCACCTTCTCTTAAGGCTCAGTAAAGTTGTTGCTTGTTTCAAGTAATTCCTTACCGTACATGTCGCGGTCCTTAGAAAGCAGCACGAGCACCCGCAGAGAGCACCGCAGGCTGCTCTCCGACCTGTCAAGTGGCTAAATAATCATTTTCCGCTGGCTGACAAAACCCAGGAGCACAAAGACGACCCTGTCCCGGTGACACCGTCCACGTACACAGGCTCAACTCGGCCGACCAGAAAGCCAGGCTGGCAACTCCGTACCAATGTGCTGGTATCCCACTCCAAAAAAATCCTGCGCAGTCCTATAACCACCCCAATCTGCCACCCCAAGGAGAAACCCTTCAACAATTTACGTGGTGAGCAGCTACCGACCACCCTGCCGCGTCCTTCAGCTCGGTTCGCCGCCAACGCCGCCGCACAGATTCACATCAAACATCTCCCAGGGCTTTTCGATACTGCACCGCACAGCCTGTGCTCACGTCCTTATGGCGTGCGGCAGGAGACCAAAGCATCTTTCCAGGCAAACATCCAGAGATGCATGGTGCCACACCAGGAATAAACCTTTACTCCAGAGATCTGGAGAGAATATAACGTATCACAGGGCAATTCTGAAAACCCATGTAAAGGAACAGCAAAATGTATTGTTTGGTAGAGTATTAAACATGTGCCTAAGCGTTTCTCAGCAGGGATGCTTTAACTCAGGGCCTACAAAAGAAAAGTTACCCACGCTTTTTCCCGTGGATGCTCCGATTCCCTGTCTAGCTGCCACACATCCCACCGATGAAAAATCAGAAAGATCTGAAACTCCATGTCTGGGAACAGGAGCACCAGAAACCACAAACGTGAAGCTCAGCCCTCCAGGACTGTGAACGGAGAACTAAACAGCGAGCCGTAAGCCAGCGTGTGTGTTTGCATGTCCTACACACCAGCACAAACCATGCCCGTGGCATCTTCTCAGGTGCTTCCCTACTGCCTCCAGACTAACGCAAAACCCTGGCTCAAACCTGCAAGAACCAGTCTCAGGAAAATCACGCTAGAGGCTGTCTCTTCAGCAAAGCTGGAGAGCCCTCATTACAACGGTCAAGACCTGAAATTTCTTTATGTCAAAAATGAAATGGGAAGAAGTCTAGAAATGCAAGCTATACTTGGGCTCCTAACCGTAAAAGCAGAGTCCTTCGCAAACGGCTTCTCCTTTTCACCACCCCTCACTGCATGGTCACAGCACAGTGCAGACCGCTGGTACCTACGTCTTGGGTGACGCTTGCTCTCCCGGCACCGGTCCCCGCTGTCCTCCACGTGTGCGATTCAGAGGTGGGTGCCACTTTGGGCCTCAACATCTGGCTCCCGCTGGCCCACGGCTTTGGTGCAAGCCAGGAGCAAACCAACTCTTGCTGCCCCACGGGAAAAGCCCACATCCCCTTCCCACCACAGGACCAGGAGGAAACACCTCAGGTTTTTTAGCACCGTTCTGCTTTCAAAGGGCTGCTCACTGAACTCAGTGGAAAACCACTGGGAGTCAAGACCCCAACTGGCAGCGATTTCCACCCTGGTGATGAAGGAGCTGATGAACTGGAGGAGGATCCCAGCAAGGCTTGGGCACCCTCCCGGCCTTGGTGGGGACAACCTGCTGTGGCTGAGGTGGTTTGGGATGGGCAGGAGCAGTTACCCAGGGACCCCGGGCAATCCTTTGTGTCCCCTTGAACGTGTACAAAGTGGATGGGAAAAAGCCGGAGGGGACAGGAGAAACGACATGTCCCTCCTCTTGCTGGCGCTGGGGGATAAGGGCTTGGGGACAGCTCTGATGTGGGGGTAAGGGGACAACAGCTGCCCTGGGGCAGGGGCCACGGCAGGAGGACTCTGGGGGCAGCGACAGGGGGACTGGGGAAAGCTGAGCTAAACCAGCCAAGTTTCAATGCAGACAGAAGTCTTGGTGATGCTATCGGCCAGGAGGTGGGCAATGGCCATGCTCCCCCTGCCCGGGCCTTCCTGGAGCAGCCGGGCTTTGACTGCAGGGAGAAAGGGAAAAGGGGCAAATTTAAACAACTGGGTATTTTCCCCTTTCCAACACCCGTTTCGTCAGGGGCAAGAGAACCCAACTCCCATCCTATCTCAACATACGCAATGACGGACAGTCCTCAGAAAGTCTGATGCGGGGAGACAAGCCAGCGCTATGCGACGTCTTTTCTGTTTAATTCCACATTTCATTTTGTTTATGGTTTTCAGGGCTCTCGCTGAGCAAGCGGTCTGTCCGTCCCAGCCATGCCGTGAAGCTCTCGGCAGAGCGCCCGCACGTGCGGCCATCCGCACCGCCGCGCTTCAGGGAGAGACGGGGGGGTCCCCGGGCAGCTCCTTCCGCACGGAGAACGCGGGCAGGTTACACTTCGCCTTGGAGCTGAACGGCAGGAAACCGTCTGAACTCCCTTTGCTCCTGCTCCTCATTCATAAATTTAATAAAATAACA
>NW_009594530.1:0-583 GCF_000690535.1 Cariama cristata | reverse complement strand
AGGCTTTGAAGCTGTAAATCCTGTGAAGGCAGCATCCCCGCACGCACCCGCCGGGAGATATTTACCCGGGACCTGCTTTCCACCATCCACGCCGTGCCTAGAGCCTAGGGGAAAAAAAAAAAAGGTCCCCCCCAGGGAGATGCTGAGCCCAGAAGGATGCTCCGAGGAACCCTGAATTCTGGGCATCTTCCTCTGGGGAAAGGCAGGGATGGGGGAGAAGGGGAGATGGAAGACAGGGAGAGGGGAAAATGAGGGGAAAGAAGGAGGAGAGGAGAGAAAAAGAGGAAAAAATGCAGAAAGGAATATGCTGATGATCTATTTGTTTATATTGTTATAGTTATGACTCCTTGAGCAGATCTGGAGAGACTTACTGCTTGCCAGCAGCATATTTCCGTTGGCAGTAAGAGGTCCAGGTGCGGCTGGGGAAGGGTCGGCATTGCCGGGGGCTTCCACCGGCCTGGCTGGGGCTGCTCCTGCGGCACATGGAAGGGTCTTGATTTAAACCACCCCTGCGCCGTGTTTGCGCGTGCACGCACCCACGTACACCCAGACACCCGTGCACGCCCACAGCCCGGCACCCTCA
>NW_009594529.1:6666-21969 GCF_000690535.1 Cariama cristata | reverse complement strand
TGTAAACAAAAGCACTTTTCTCTCATTTGTTTTTTAAAAAAATCAAACTGCTTCTAGTGATGACAGTAAGTCAAGGAAGAAGTAGCAGCTGACTTCTGACAGAGACTTGAGTTTAGTCTGGGAAGTGACATCTCAGAGTTTAAAAAAAAAAAAAAAAAAAAAGAAGACCCCAACCCCAAATCCTTATCAACTCAGTGAAAGAGGTCAGTAACAGTTCCCCAAAACTAGGGGAACTTTAAACTTTTTCTTCTGTGCAATTTCATTTCAGAACGACTGAACAATTGCTCAACCCCTGCGCCACGTGCCTTCCCTCCCTCCCCAAGGCAAGTTGAGGAGAGCACACTGGATGGAAAAAGCACCCGTGTAGTTATTCCTCCTTATTCGTCTGCTGGCACGAGACCCCCTTGCTTGTGGTCATCTTCCTCTAGCACAGCAGTAACTAGACTTCAAGACCCTAAACTGGCAGCTTGTTTTATTTTCTGCCTTTTTACAGATGTGCTGTCTTGGTTTTGAAAAATGCTGGTAGGCTACAGAGAGCTTGCAGCAAAACGTGGAGGAGCACTTCATGTGGCATTGCCTTCCGAACACCGCTGGATTTGCTGCTTGAAAACAGGTGTTCAGGTGAAGTGTCCAGGTCTCTGTTTAATCCCTCAATCGTATTTTATATGTTCAGACTGGGGAAAATATTCAGTGAATCTGAAAACTCTGTTTGTAGGGTTTCAGAAGAAGAAAACTGAGTGTCTTGTTGAAAGATCCTGGGTCTAACAACCCTTGGCACTTTACCCAGTAAGACATTATTTATGGGACTTGTTTAAAATCTACCTTCTTCCTCCCTGCAGCCCCCAAACCCTGTGATGCTGGAGTTGATGTGCTGCCAAGCAGAGGACTGCTGACAGTTTCCAACAGAAAGAGCATGGTTATCCTTAGCGGCTGACCTGCAAGTAGGTGGGGTTTTTTTGGTCAAAATCCACTTGAGAAGGTTTTGCCCTGGAGGTTTTTTTTTTGTCAGATAAGTGAAATGAAATCTTACCTGAGTGTGAAAGTTATTCTGCTCTAATTGTGTCAGGATAAACGTAAGGGCACAAATTTCCCTCCTGTCATCCAGGGCAGACCCATAACTACCACTGTGAAGGTGTCTGGTGGTGGTACCAATGACTTCCATGTGGCCAGCCTGCGACTCCTGTCACTATGGGATCCTATCACTAGATAATATTTGGCTGAACATTGCCTGGGTGCCCTTGGATCTGGCTGGATATTTTGCCAAGTCCCATCCTGCAATGGAGCCCTAGTTTCTCAGCAGCTCTTATCCCCCACCCTTTCTTGTCACCGGCCCCCGCCTTTCCCCTTGGCTTTCTGACATAAGAAATGTGTTTATGGCTCTTGGTCATAGGACTTGTGTACACTGCTCACAGGGTCAGTAAGGCCGGTTGTCTAATCGGAGAGGGAGGAAAAGAAATAATGCTCCTATATGATATTATTATGATGCAGTTGGTGTCTACATAAAGGGTTACGCTGATAATTTATCAAAAGTCACATCTGTAACTGGCATAATTCTGTTTTTATAACAGAATCTGCCCGGGGACTGTAGAAGAGCTCTGAGAAGCTCTTGTAAGAGATGAAAGAACTGAAAAATTCCCAAATGACACCTAAGTTATAGGCTGTAGGGGTGGGGGGGAATGGAGACTCCTCCGTTCATGTTTGAGGCTAAATGTTCAGCATATCAGTTTTACAGCATCACTGAAGTGATATGGACCTGTTTCTGTGACCTCTTTCAAGACAGCATTTTGCTTTCTGTATCCGAAATCTTTCCTGGCTCACCTTCTGAAGACCTTTTTAGCTCAATCTACAAAGCCTTTTGCAACTCACTGTTCCTCGGTGAAAAGCTATTTGGAAAGGCAATGAGTCGTGAAGTGGTCTGATAAATACTTGGCAGAGGAAAGATGCTCCAGCGCTTGGGAGGCTGGCCTGGGATTTGGATGATCAGGATGACTTTTTTTTTTTCTTTTTCCTCTGCTGTAGACTTCCTAAAGAAGCTCGGGCATGTTATTTAGTCTCACTTTCCAGCTCATGGAAGTGTTGTGGGTATGGCCTATGAGGTGATTGGTGATAACAGCAGGAAGGTATTAAAAGAAAAGTTGGAGCCTGCTTTATTGTTTTTTCTTCTTTTTGTTAAATACACTGCCAATTTCAGTTGTTTTCATATCCTTTCCTGAGGTATATTAAAACAGACTTAACTTCTATGGGACAAGACCTTATCTTGCACTCCTGTTTTGACACCCAGATGATGCAGCTGTAGCTTACTCCAGGATCTGGAAGAGTCCTTTGAACATTTTCCTTTTTGCTGCATTTATGTTAGCTTCGGATGGCAAGGTTTTGCCAAGGACACGATTGTGTTAATCTTTGCAGAGTGATGGAACAGACCTGTTATTTCTATTTATTAATCTCTGATCATTTCAAAGAACATTTGAATCTATGGAAAATGATAATAATAAAGAAATGATGCTTGACAACTGTCTCCCTTCAGTGCTATAGATGGTGAATCGTACAATCAGATATTATGCGTGACAACTTGAAGAGGTCAGTTGTTGACAGAGTGCTTTCTGTGTAGCACATGTAATTGCAGATGTACTGTTTTGATTCATTACTATCATTTTATGTGCAATTTCAATGTCATTTTACTTGTCCTGATTTCATTTTATGATCCAGAAAGGCATTTGCTATTAGCACAGGTAAGAGGATTTTTCATAGCACTTATCTGCTGAAAGTCACCCTGAGCAAATACACACCTGAAAGCAAACGTGCCTTCAGACAGCATTTGGCATAGACACCCACGGAGCAAAGAGGAGAACCTGCAGCAGATTCGTGCGATCCACGATAACGCACAAAACAGGGCACCTCCTTCCTTCCCAGTTCCCGAAGGGGATCTCCTTCCTTTCTTTGCCTTCCAGGACGCAAACACTTCTCCCAAGCAGAACTGAGAGCTTCGAAACACATCTGATTTCGGAGGCTGTTAGGTGGTGTCTTGAGGTCCCTCTGTCTTGGCCTATTCCTCCTGGCTTCAGGAAGACTCTGACAGAGAGGCATCATCTTGTTGATGCTACTCTTCTTCCTCTTTAGCTGACCCTTTCTACTGCACTCCTGAAACACAGTGAAACTTGAGGAGAACTGGCTGGATTATCTGGAGGCAGGTAACTTCTTCATACAAACTGTCTCGTGGCATCACACTATTGAGACCTGGGAGGTCTGTTCATTGAAACGAAAAGTTGGTAATGTAAGGTTGTTTATAGAGATCTTTTGGTTGTGCTGGTGAAAGAGGTTACTTCACATGTTGATGAAACTATGGGGACTTTTGTGCAAGCTTTCGCTCTTATTCGCTTCAGGAAAAAACCCACCTGTGGTGTGGTGTGAGCGAATTCACATGGCTTGGCCTGAAACAAGCTGAGAGTGCTTGGACAGATTTCTCCACTTACAGATTGGCAGGGACAGTAGCCTCCAACAAGGCAGCAGCTATGATGGTTGCCTTTATTTTTTTTTTCTGGTATAGCTGAATCTAGAAGAAGATCATTATCTAAGGCTAACCAGAATTAACTTCAGTCTGTGTTTTTTAACGTAGTGGTGCTGATAGAGGACAGCTCAGGGCATGAACAGCGGTGGAGCATTTCCACTGCCCGCAACGTGTGGGCGCATCGAGTCATGAGTCATCCTGGCCCTGTCTCAGCCTCACAGCCCCCATCTCTGACCCTGACAGGCAGGCCACTCTGCATTCGTGTCCTTGCCATACAGCAAAGCCAAAAGGAGGCCCTCAGAGAAGATGACTTTACGATGACTCTTGACCACAGTAAGTCAAACCGGGGCTGCTCATGGATTTGACACTCGATTAGAGACCACACAGAAGTAACAGGTTCGCAGTGGAACTGCTCAGTGGTTTCTCGGTGATGTTTTGTCCTGGGAGAGTTCAGCACCACCATCACTAAGGCTGCAGATGATGCTCAGCCCCACATCCCAGATGAGATGCTCACTCAAGTCCTTGCTGTCCTTACGGGTGCAGCTGGGCACGCTTCGGGCTTGCCGATCAATCCTGCTCTCAGGGTTGAAGGCAGAGCACTGAAGCAAGGGTCCTGGATGTTTGCTTCATTAAAGCAGCGGTCTCAGGCTTTCTTGAAAAACCCATTTGCTATCTTACAAATTAAATCCTTGTTAATATGTGCTGGAATAACATTTGTTTTAGGTGCTGCAGCTTCACACCGGTGATATAACTTGGGCTGGTTTGCCTCTATCCTTCTCAGCTCCCAACACGCTCCACTCTCTGGGGGTGGAAATGAATCAACACATTTCTGACTTTAACTGTTGCGTGGAGAACCGTTCACCTGTGAGATTCATCCACCTCTGATCACTGAAGCACAGTAACTCTGAGTATAATTACGAGGAAAAAAATGAGACTAGAACAGCTAGTTTGCAGCTTACCCAAGCTAATTAAATCAAAGCCGTAATTAATTGTGTGTCCTTTTCTGTAATTTGGCAGGGTCTTGAAAAGCTGTCTTGCTGAGACCTGATTTTTACCACTTTACTTGTCTGATGAAGATGGCCATTATTATGAAAGCGTTCAAAGAAATAGATTAGCAACTAATAGCACCAAAGCACTTGAAATCTGGTTCAGATGTCAATCTTATTAGCTGTCTGAGCCTTTTCAAGTAGCACAGAAGCTATTTATTTACAGACTGACACGTAGTAGCTTGCTTTATTGCTTCTCCCTCTCCTTTTGGTATAAATACTAAGGAACACTTTCTATCTTCAAAGCACTATAGATGTTCTTTTAAGCATTGACTGCTGTTATTAGCTATTACTTCAAGCTTAAATGGTATTGAATTAAAATAATCTCTTAATGATATTCCCCTCCTCACAGGACTTAATGGCTTTTAAATTGGGTTTTGGCAAACATAAGACTAGGCAAGGATGCAAGCCTGCGTCTTATCCAAAGACCTTTTAAATCAATGAAGTCATCAGGTCGTTTAAATGCATCATGCCATAGCACAACAACTAACATTTAGTGGAATGTTTGCGGAATATTACAAAGCCTATAAAATATGCATTAAATGTACCTGAGACACAGCCAGTTTCCTGACAAACAGGAGATGAAAGGTTTTTTTTTTTTTGATTGACTCTGCTGATCTAACTTGATACAAGCTGTAGAAAACGTCAACTTCCAAGCAGTAATATTCATTACAGCAGTCAGTCCAACAACTCTCTTCAAATGGACTTTTCTATATGATTTTTGTTTCCTTTGAAGGTTGATAGATTTAGTTAGATAAATAATAGAAGCTGTAAAGGACTCCAGTGACCAACATCCCCCTCTCCTCCGTACCAGTGGAAGGTGGTATGCACCTTCCTCTTCATACTACTGTCCCTCCCTCAATGGTCTGTAAGCTGTTGCACCTTGTCAAGGGGTGATTTTTATGCATTTTATGAGTTTTGTCATTTGTAATGACTTTATATTTCCTTTCACGTTTCTCAAGATTTTGCAAGTCAAACAAATAAGCTGCCTTCCGATGCCTAAGGCTCAAATCAAAGCGTTGTCTTAACTACCAGGGGCCGGTATTGTGTGGCCTTTGTTTCTCCTGCAGGTATATGACTGTTGGGTGAAAAGGTACATTCCTTACCTGTTTGAAGCTGAAGATGTTTTGGATAATCTTAAAAGTAAATGAAAACAAAACCAATCAAGTCCTTCAAGTCCCACATCCTTTGTGTTTAAGTTCTGAATTAATGCAAAAATTCAACACATTGCTGGAAAAACAATCATAAGGGAAGTTTGATGACACAGTAGGAAGACATCAGTGAGGACAGGAAGACCTAAGGTGATCTAGGGAGAAGGGAGTTCCTCTCAAAGAAGACAACTCTTGAGCTGACTAGTTTTATAGGTAAATTTTAGATCGACCCTTGCTCTTCTCCTTTGCTGTATGATTCAGGCAGTCTTTGATACAGAGAAGAGTAGTTTTGCATGGATAACGGGCAAATTCAGAAAATGATGTTCTTGTGAATGGTGAGATTTGCTGATCCCCTTTTCCTTAGTGCTCTGAGGCAGCCACGTTTTGTGGGAAAACATGAAAACCTCATTCCAGAAGAAAGCAACTGTCCTCTGCGGGAGAATATAACTAGAGGCAACAAAAGTGTACTGCAGAATCTGAGCAAGAAATAGCTGATTATATCATGCTTGTTTTTTTGTGGGCCCTCAAGCTGTAGAGTGAGAGTCTCTAGGAGCTACTTTTGGCCCCTTTGTTTTGGAACAAGGCACACACTGTGAAACGCCAGTCTTGGGTGTTCCTGGGATGCATTGCTGTTCTGCAAGCGAAGCCAGGGCTTCTGTTGGAGCCAGAGAATGAGGGAGGACTGCCGTCCAAAAAGGCTGTGAGTAGCATAATTCCCCACAGGCGGTGTAAAGGAGACTGTTTTGGAAAGATTCCTTCCTTATCTTCCTTTCTCACTCTGTTGGTTTTTTTTTTCAGACCAAGTTAATTATATTTGCACATGCACTCACTGTGTACTCCTGTGACAAGACCATAGGGAGGGATGGGTTTGGCTGGCAAGGATGCTATGTTTGTGAGGGAAGGAGGGTGGGAGGGTTGGGCAGAGATGAGGTTCCCTTTTTCCTTGCTCCCTGATGTTACGTTAAAGCTTGCTGTTGATTGCCCCTATGCCCTCTGTAACTTCTCACAGAGATTTCTTGGCTACTTCAAGGCTGACTTCGCTAACTTTGTTTGTGCTTTGTTAATACTCACAGTTACTGCCATTTTGCAACCTTCCTCTACTTCAGCTCAAGCAATTACATTCTGTCTATTGAAGATTCCCATTGCTGGATCAATAGAAGAAGTTTATTCTTCATTTCCTTCATAATAGCTATTGTATAGTGCTGTAAAATGGCTATTGTAGCCAGCTGTAATTTGTCAGTGGATGAGCAATCCTGGAGTCTGAAAAGCATCCAAAGATCTTATGGGATGAAAAGTGATATAATTGTTATTGGTAGCTATATTGCTCCTTTGACATCTCCTTTAAGTATTAGTTGAGAATCGGAGAGTTATCTGGGCATAAATGTCACTTCAATCAATTATCTGTGCATTTTCCCCATCCCATCTGTTGATCGCTTCTGTCGTAAACCACTGGTATCCCACAGGGTCCCTCGATTGAACTTGAGTCTACAGAATTTTGTATCTGGTTCCCCGCTGGTTCCCAGTCATCTAATGCCCCTACACAGAACTGGGCCCTCGAGGTTAGGATTGTTGGTGTCCTTTCTCTCTCAAACAGCTGGCGTGTCATTGCTGTTGTCTCTAGACATGGAGCAAGTTGGCGTCCTACAAGCCCGCTGGCAACATCTGATGTGTAAAGTTACGTGCTTGATGACAAAATGTTGAAGCGACCTAGTAATTCAGCTTCTGCCTTTTGTCCCTGAAATAGGAGGCTTTCTCAAGGTCTTGGGTTACAGATCGGAGTGTTTTGTAGTTAAAATGTCTGAGTCAAATAACAGAAAAAATGCTTTTATTGGTGCATGGCATTGCGAAGCCAAATGTGTGCTTGATTTTCTGTTAGCACGGTGTGTTGAGCTGGCACCTATGATGGTTCTGTCTCCTTAAAGGGCTTGGCAGTATGAGAGCCAGCAATCACATCTTGGTCGGGGAATGATGTCTGTACCACTGCAAAAAGGAGCTGGAAATGCTACCGGGTTGCAACACCGTAGTTTAATACCTGACTTTTAATGGTTGAAATGGCTTTTCATGCCTTGGGTAGTGACAGTAACTGGGTCCTGTGATTTTAGTATTTTTAAACACAATCTCAAAAGACAAATTGAGGAGGTTTTATTATATTGCATGGCTGCTGGTGGAACCCAATATGGTGCTCCTAAGCAATCTAGCTAATCGAAGATGAGAACTGATGGGACAGGTAACTTGCAGCGATGATGCTCCAAAGAAAAGCATAAAGGAGCGTGCTGTTTTGGTTCATCTTTTTGGAGGGTGTGTTAAAGAAATTAACTGCTACTTAGGAAACAGGCAAATGTCATGTTGTGAGGAGAGGTAAGGAAAGAGTAGGACCAAAACTTAGAAGCCTGAGGCATGTTCTCCACAGTCATTAAAAAACCTGAATTTGTCTTGCACACATTTGTGATAATGAACAAAGAATTCTCCAGTCTTTAAATGAGTTAGAGCACAGAAAGCACGTTTATAAAGCAATCTTCTTATTGCATCTGCATCACCATAAAACCTTTTGGCATAGCCTTTTTATAACTCCTGTCTACATATGCACCTCATGCAAACTATTTGCTTTTGAGTATGATAGTGAGATCTATCGAAAACATTAAATATAAATTATGCAACTTTCCCATTCCCTTTCAGCTGAAATGCTTAATAGACAAAATTCAAACACAGGTTTAATTCACCTATAAAGTACTTGGGCATCTGAATTACCTTTTTAATCTGCAGCAGCTGAGTTATGTCCTACCGTTACAATATATTCAGGAAGGGAAGGCTGGACAGGTAGAATCTCCTTATTTTACGGATTGTGGGGATAACTTATGCAGACAGCTAACAGCCTGTTCCTACTAGGTGGGGAAAATTTATTGGAAGGGCTCAGCGGCTTGCTCCTCCTGTCACGGGTGGGTTATTAGCTTGTTCTTCCCCCTGCAGAGCGGATCCGTTTGGGTTCAGCCTTGAGCTGGCTACAAGTACTGCCTTCTGGAGAAACAGGCTTGTGATGTGAGAGGAGGGTTGTGCCTGCATGTGCTCCTGACCAGGAGGGATGCTCAAGTGAGTTAGTGTGGTTTTTTATTATTGCAAGCTAAAAGAGACAAGCTCTGCTATTTTTTGCGCTGTTGGCTAACATATGAAGTAGCTATTGGCAGAATAGGTGTCAATTTATATAAGCATGAAGACTGTCACGGTCTGATATTTGTAAGGCTTGAACCCGCAAACTTTTCTTCTGAATACTCAAGAGGGTACTCAGCTGGAAGGTAAGCTGGCAACTCAGGCTCCCGAGGATGATAGGTGTCTACCCAAGCTATTGGATGTTTGGATCTAAATGACCATGAACTGAGTGTGAATTAAACATACTGTTAATCTTACTGGGTGAATAGCAAGATTTCTTTTTTCATTGGGTCACCCAGAGAGACAAAAACTTGCTACTTGCTCAGACTCCCCCATCAGCTCCCATTAATTTTACGGGTAAGCAGGCATCTCCCTTGACCACCACTTCCTACGTTGACTACTAGTTCTCTGACAGAAGACAGAGGCTCACAATATAACCAACTACCATGGACTTTTGCCTACAAGTCGTTCCCCAGCCCCTCCAACCTCCTGAGGAAAAGGACTGGGGGTGGAAATCAGAAAGGGCTTCACTCCCTGCAAATATCAACACATCATGAAGGTCATTATGGGTGTTAGCAGTCCAAAACGAGTCAGGACGAACACTCCTTTGAACAGACTCCTATGGCTGGCTTGGAACAAAAAGCCGTGCTTGGATTCTGGCCATAAAGGGAACAGAAACTTGAATGGATCAAGAGCAGAGAAAGAAATCTCATTTGGTAGCATGTTAACCATTTTTGGTTAATATCTTAATATCTCAAAACTTGAGATTGTCAGGTGAAAGACAGTATGGAAAAAAGGTATTAATGCACGTTCTGCAGTGTAAGAGAGTTACACCGTTAAATCTTACCCTGAAAAATAGCTTTACTGAAACGTCTGCATTTTGCAGTGTCTACTGATGGAATGGAAGATGCAGCTTCCAGATTTAATGTTGGATCCATGTTATTCTGTGTAGCATTTGTCTGCTCACGTGGAAGTCTGGGCATACTGCACTTATCTCATATTTACTAAAGATGGGCTATATAATTGCCAGCTGTTTTCCCAATTAAATTTAACCTTAGCATGGGCTGGGTGATTTTGATAATACGAATTACAACTCGTCCCTAGGACAAGTGAACAAGATACTAACAGAAATCTAAAATGGGAAATAGATAAAATAATTGTACCTAGTGGAGCAATTTAAAAGGGGTGCTTTTCATGGTCTTTGAGAAACATTTTCAATGTGCAGTGATTAATTTCTGCTACTCACAGAAGCTACATGAATAACCAATATTCTCCGATAAAGGCTCTATCCTATTAAGGAGTCAACTTTGCAGTAAAGGCAAAGAAGAATATAAAAAGTTGCAAAGACAAGGTAAAGCTATTAGCAAATCTCCATTCCAAAGTTGTTTCCTAGTTGCTGTAAACCATTTCTATCAAGGGAGCAATTTCCTATGTGCTGCCATTAGTGGATAATATTTTCCTTCAAATAATGGGCTGTGGATGGTGACTAACCACAAATGGTAATAGTCTCTCTTTTAAAAGCCTGCACTATAATGTTCCACCATCACGCATTAAAACATAAAGTAGACTATATCCAATATGAAAACTCATTTGTTTAGAAAAATCTCTCTCCCTCTCTCATTACCTCTCTCAAAACAGCAGAATGAGAGTTGAGGTTCCCATTAAGTTTCAGTTGTCCCAGAGTTCAAAGGTACATTCTATAGTTAGCAAACCTTGGAAGAACGTTTTATACGGAGCTTAAAAAAATACAATACGATCCGATGAACAAGGCAACAGCATGTGCACATCTGCCATGAGATTTGTTACCGCTTACATTTCTGGGCTGTGCAGACACGCACACAAGATAAACTGGGCTAAGATTAACCAGGTGCAGTATAACAGTGTTCTGTTATCTGTCCCTGACAAATTACAGGCTGCTAGCTGGAATTGCCACTTGCAGATAGGAGTCATTTAGTAGTAAAGTGCACGGGTGGTTTTTTTTTGTTTGTTTGTTTTTGTTTTTGTTTTTGTTTTTTTTTTCCTAAAAGCCTGAAGCAAGGGCATGTTTGTATAAGTATGTTGAAATATGAAATGCTTTGCATACATGTAAGTGAAATGGAAACCTTCCTCGCCTTTCTTTTCCTACCAAACATTTACTGCATTGCAGGTCTCTCCAGCCCAGTAGCGACGTCAGTGTAGTACACCTCATACACACCGTGCTTTCTAGTGTCATGGTAATCTACTGTTTGAGACCTTCTTCTTTAAACCTGTATGCAGCTTTTACAGAACTGATTTTGATTAAAGCAAATGTAGAAACATTTTTTTGATGTTTTCAAGTGTGACAATTTATGAGGGAAAGTAAATGCTCTACGCTTGTGTGTTATTGCAGGGTTCATTGCTCTGGAAGAGAAGTCCCTGCTCACAACTGAGCTTGCTCAGTGGAACAAACCCAGCAGAAAATACTGAGCTCCCTAACTTAGTTTTAAAAGATTCACTTTTCAAGTGGTTTGAATTTTATTTTTTGAAAAGTGAAACTGCAAAACAAAGGCTACTGTTTTGCACTGCAATACCATGACGTTTTCTTTTCTAGAATTGTCTTAAACAAAACCCGCCTGAATCTCATGCCCTACCATTGAGGCATATGTTGAGGGGTCGTTTTACCCACCTTCAAGTGAGAAAAACAAAACCTTCACAGCTGCAGGAGACAGGTAGTGAAAATACTGCATCTGAAGGCATTTACATGTAAATTTAAAGAGCAAATGTAACCAGAACATAAGAGCAAATGCAGTTAATTTTTTAAATGCGATGTAAGTTATTGGTTTAATGGATTATCGGAAAGCTGCACCTTTGTTAATATCCTGCTCCCATGGTCCTTGCCCGTTGCAGAGCAGATTGGAGAAGTTTTGTACTGAATACTCGGAACTTTGTATTGAAATATCTCAGTCAGCAATTACCAAGACATTGGTTTATCAGTCACCTTAAAAAGACAATTGTGATGTCACTTCCATTTTTCCACCTTCTTGTGCATTTATGTCCCAATAAGCCAAATATTTTCTAGAATATATAGTAAACTGATGCCAGGAAAATCTAAAATGTTCAGTTACGGTGTCCTTTTAAAACATGTCAGGTCTCTCAGGCAGTGTACCAACAAGGAATACAATGGAACAGTCATTATTTTATCTCTTCTATTACTCACTTTACAAGAAACCATTAATAAGACCATAAACAGTGTCTTGACCCATTTTGGTTTGCTACTGAAATACCTTCAGTGATCTGACTTTTGAACTTGTCTAATTTAAGCATGAAGTTCCTGCTTTCTCTTGCTTGGATCACTTCCCAGCGTGAGGTGAGGTCTACGGTAGCAACATTACAGCACACAGCCTTAGTAAAATGCCAAATTCTTGGCATGGCTCATGAGATAGCTGAAAGACTGTTTCAATGCATGCGTTACAGTGAAAGAAAGAGAAAAACAGCAAAGCCAAGGGGATTCAGAGGATGTGACACTGGTGTGAGACAGCCTCAGTTTCCCCTTGCATCTCAATGCTTGGGATGCCTTTCAAAGTACATGGAGGCTAAATACATGCAAAGGGGCTCCTTGGGTTGTGAGGCAGCAGAAAGACAAGTCAATTGGGTTTTCTAGGTGGAAAGACCAGCAACGTCTCCCCCAAGGAGCTAAGGCAACTTTTGGAACTGTTGGCTTAGTCTCCTAACAGCCTGTCTGCCCGGCCCAAGGAGTACGTGGGTTATTGCCCAGGGAGAGCAGCAGCAAGGCTGGTTTGTGGTGGCAGAGGTGATGGCACTGACTAGCAAACGAAATACGTACCCAACCCACGGGAGAGCTTAGGCTCCGCTAGCTTCTGCCGAGCCGAGGCACGGGATAGACGACGCAGCCTTGTATCCTTAGCTGTTTAAGAGGGAGACAGTAAATGAGTCCAGTGGGTCGTTCTGGTCTTGGAACATCTGATCAGCAGGTCTCCGGTGATACCCTGTTATCAGCGGGATGGTATAAAAGTTGCTACCACTGGTGGTTTCATTGGCTGACTACAGAAAGCACCGTGTGGGTTATAAAATTATGTGAGATGTTTTCAACAGCTAACACAGAAACACTGCTTTTTAGGTCCTTTACCAGCTTGTTCCTTTTTGCTGTAAACTAACTCTGTAAGACTTTTATGCCTCTTTGTTTAAACAGTTGGGGTGGAATCGGGTAAGAATGCAGGAAAGCAGAGGTGGATCCTCCTTTGCTTTGTGGCACCTACAGCCCCCTTTGGAGTGTCCTGAGTTACTGGCGTGTAGCAGATCTTATTTCTCAGCAAAATAGCGCTGGCTTTATTGGGGGTACCTGAACTCTGCCCTGGGTGTGTGATGCGTGGTGTGCTGGACACCGACGTGGGTGTGGGCAGCTCGTTAGCAGCTGTATTTCTAAGGGATCAGCCATCACGTTCTTTACTTCTCAGAAGTTGTTACCTTTTGCATGCCGTACCAGTTTTGCTAGCATCGCATTTTACTGTCATCTCTGTCTGGTGACATGATATTGGTTTCTTTGGTCATGCCTTGTAACTCCTTGAGTCATAACCGCAAATACCAAAATTGTTCGCTCATACCACGTATCATAGACAAAATTCACTGTTTGTACTATATTACCCCCAGCACCTTTACTGCAGGAATCAATATAGCCTTTGCTATATTTAAAAAGGGTAGATGCTCAGAAGATGAGGGCTGAGAAAAAATATTTTGCCTTTCAAATAGATGATTCCAGGATTAAAATCTGGGATAGTTCATTTTTTCCCCCAGTTTCAATCATTTCTGTTTTTCTGATACCCTTCCTAGCTCTTTAAAGTGTAAATCTTATAGTTTTTATGTGTCTGTAAATCAAAAACCACAGAACTCATTTTTAGCTTCTTTAAAAAAAAAAAAATCACATCTGGACTAAGGACTTTGTATGCCAAGCTACAGCATCATGCACATACAGAGATGAGTTAAAATCTTTGAAAAAGGGAGGAGGTTTATAATGGGAATGCTTTTTGGAGAGGAAGTATGAGAGGGCACCACTACAATAAATCTAGAGAACGGAGATGAAATGAGATCTTATGATGGTTTCATGCAGTTTGGCTAAAAGCAGTTTTGCATCTGAGTTCAGCTGATTGTGCCCAGGAGAGGCTACTAAAGGTGTACTGTTCAAATGCTTATGTTTCACCATGTCCTTCTTTCATTTTTATTTTTTTTTTTTTCCAGTGTGAGGAAAGTCACGAAGTTAATGGCAGAGCAGTGCTCAAGAGGTGCCAAAGATGGGAAATGAGGTCCCTCCAACCCTCCCTCCCCTCCCACCCCGGGGTTTGCTCGGACAGGTGCCAGCTCCCCTACGGGATCCCCAGCCGCAGCCGACCCTGAGCCAGGCACATTTTGCAGATGTTCGGGTGGTTTGGTGGTGATGTAATACTTACCATAGCGTTTCTCTGCCCTTTGGGAGCTCCCACTAAACACACAAGAACTCAAAGGGATAAAGCAAGCAGCTCCGTACTTTGTCGGGAATGCCTAGGCAAAGTGCTGGAGTGGTTTATGGAGGCTTTGTGCCCTCTGGAAATGCCCAGGCAGCACTTACCCCTGGTTTTAGGCTGCATCATGTCAGTGGAGAACCACAAAGTAACCTTGCTGGGACAAAAAGACCCAGTCTTGAGTGCTCCTGATCGGGAGCATGGCTGTTTTCAGAGGTCCTAATAAAGACCGGAGCCCTGCTGAGTCCGAAGGAGCTTGGCATCTCCTGCAAGTGAGAGTAATTTTGTGGTAAATAGGTTTTTTAACCTTTGTGACAGCCTGAAAATGTTCGATTTGAGCTTGCGTACACTGGACTGACCAAAATAGAAGGATTAGAACAGAATGAGAAGCAATATACCCTGGAAAGTGCAATTATGCGGGAATCCATCTGAAAACAGCTGTCTGCAGGAACAGACCAGAGAAGGCGTTTTTAATACATCGCCAGGCAATGGGGGAGCTGCACCTGTAGCTCAGCAGTTTGAACCCTGATCACATCAGCGCTGTGTCACTGTCGTTTTAGTTGCTCGTTACTCTTCTGCATGACAAGAATCGACTTGACTAGCAGGAGACATAAAGAGCAGCAAGAAATCATTCTTCAGCCATACTTGCTGAAGGAGGTGATGCCCAAGGAAAGGGTTGGTTTGTTGCTCAACAGAGCAGGAAAGCTGTGGACCAAAAATATCATCGAAACAGAGTGCCTAAAGATTTTTGCTTTTTCATTGTCATTGCAGGTTCAGGTACAGTTTGGGACAGTGGAGAATAGTTATCTGAAGTTCAAGCTTTTGAATTCGCTGCTCCTGCTGGGCAGCAGGAGGTTTAGCACTAGGACGTTTGGAGCCTGAAATGATGCTGGAGCCATAGGAAGTTCTCTCTGAAAGCACAGGGAGCGTGGGTGAGGTTCTTGGGAGAAAGTCAGGTAGCGTCTCTTTTCATGAAGGATAAAATG
>NW_009594529.1:0-6635 GCF_000690535.1 Cariama cristata | reverse complement strand
AAGAGCGGCTGAAGGCCCATCAACTTGAATTCAACTGTGGGAAATTACAGGAGTAGAGGAACTACATACAAGTACCTACTGGAAAACCAAACCAATCCAAACCAAACCCTTGAATTTTGTGAGGCTTCTGAGTCTGCCTTTACAGCATTCTTGGAAGCACGCTGGGAATTATGGACTAGATGACATTACTGCGAGGTAGACACAAAACACATTAGAAAAGTACTCAGACAGTATTTCACTGACAGAATGGAAGTGTATCTGCAGGGTCTGTTCTTGTTCGGGTACAAGTCAATGCTGTCATTAATGTCCTACTTGAGAGACAGCAAATATCCTATTACATTTAAAGTTGAAAGAATATAAGGAGAGCAGCCATGTGAAGGACAGGTTAAATGGTGTTGGCAACATGCAGAAAGAGTCTAAACACAAAAAAGATAATGACAAAGGCTCAGTGCAACTGTTTACTGCTGCCAAACCCAGGATTAAGAACAACTGGCTGGGAACCAGTTCTGTGGAAAAAATCTAAGGCTGTTGCAGACCACAAGCTGAATGTTCTTGAGGCACTGTATGGAACCATTAAAAAAAAAAAAAAAAAAGCAGGAAAACTTTAGCTCCTGTTCTGCTCATCACTAGAAAGGCCTCAGCTAGAATAATGATCTCATTTTGGGTGGACCCATGAAATTTCTTGCCACAAGATTGTGTGGGTGAGAAAAATTAACATGAATTTAAAAGATAACCTGACAAACTAAATGGAAACAAACTGTCCTGTTCAAACAACAGCATTTTATTTAGGGGCTTGAAAAAGCTCTGGAAAATTATTGCTAAGTCTTTGTTCTGTGCTTAACCCCTTAGCAGGCCTGAGCTAAATGACCTTTCAGGCTCCCACACTATGTCCATTCTTCTTTCTGCCATCTTCTTAGAGTCAGCAGTGAGGATGAGGGATGCAATTGAAGGGGCATCAGGTTGTACCAGAAGATGCCAATGGCTGCCAGGAGCTGCCCAGTCAGTACCGGAGGGCCTGTGGTGAGAGACAGCTGGGCAAATGGACGTGCTGGAGTGATAGGTTTCCTCTGCACATAGCTCTTGTGTTATCTCCACACCAGACCTTTATCAGCACAAGTCCTTGTCTCCTTCTGTCCGACCTGCTTCCTCCTTGGCAAATCCCAGGCTCTGCTGACTCCCCCCCTGCACGTTGCTATACTGCAGTAATACTGCTTTTAATTTTGTTCCCGCACAGAATTCTGAGGTCATCTGGTAATCCAGGCAGGCGTCCAACGTAGAATTTGAATTTATGTTTTAAAAATCTGCCTGACCCGAACAATAGATTACAGTGATTGTGAAGGAGATGTTGTCCTTTCTTGGCTAAGTTCTCATAAAGTTTTATATGACAGATTAAAAAATAATAAAAGGAAGAGAAATAATAAAAAAGGACATTATAGTAACAAAGGAGCAAAGCAATCGAGAAGATTCAGACTCCAGGCAAAAGCCAAGGGCAAAAATCCATCTTACTCTATGAGGTTAGTGCAGCTTTTTTGGTTTTAATCCTTTCGCTTTGGTGCATTTCACTCCTACCCTTTGCAGGGTGTGGAAGCTGAACATTATACTCTGGTGGTTTAATAAAGCCTATCATCTTGTTTATTTCAATCATTTCCTCACTGGCCTGAAAGCTTTAGGGATTTCTTTCACAGTAATTCCCCAGATCTCATTCTCGGTCATTACAGTGCAGCTGATTGCCACTAAGCAGATAGTTCCTCCTTTTTATTATTTGCTTTCAGTCTCATAATTCTGTGCTTATCTGCACTGAACTTCATTTGCATTTATTAGCTGTATTGGTATTTAAAATATCTACTCTAAGACCTTCTTTATCTGTCTGCATTGTTTCTTATTATTTGCTGTCTCTCCTAATTTAACTTTAAATGCAAACTTGAAATATTTGTTCCAAACGGTTGTCAAAATTCTGTGCATAAACTGTAGAGTGTGGGCCTGTTCCCATTTCCCAACTACCAAATTCTTTCCAGCTGAGAGGTTACCTTTTCCAATGGCACTTCTTCCATGAATCTCCTTATAGCTCCAGCTGGTTCCTGTCTCTTGCTCCTCCTTTCCTCCCCGTCTGGGGGACGTGGCTCTCCGACGGAGCGCTGGGCAGGGCAGCGCTGCCTTTTGTTCCTACCAACACGCTCGCTCATCTCCCTGAAAGCACCCACCTTGTTGTCCCCACGTGTTGGGATGAGCGTGTTGTCTTAGCGTCCGTGCTCCAACACTACCATGGGGTGACACGTATCTTCTGGAGAAGGTAAAAACCACTCTGACGGTGTTGGATTGAGGATTTTCACATGGTGTCATCACTGCTCCTTATGTTTTCTCTGCTATTAGAGGTAAATTGGTCAGTGACTGAAGGCACCTTGCTGGATGTGGGCAATACCTACCTGAAGATAGGTTGGTTACAGTCAAAGCACGGAGCCTGGTTCCAGTTTTTGGTTCTGGCATAGACTTCTTCCATGATTTCAGGCAAATAAATCTCTCTGCCTTAGTTTCCCCTTATGAGAAATGGAGACTATAATGCTTATTAGCTTCTCTTTTGTTGTTGTTGTTGGCCTTTTCTCACATTTTAGGAGATGTGTTGTTCTCAAATAGATCAGAACTAAGAAGCTGCAAGACCCAAGATGGTCATGGGACATGGGAGGGCTGCCGTGCACACCGGCATAAATACAGCAGGAGTCACCTACAAGCTGTGATGGACAAGGAAGGACAGAATCTCTGGGAGGGGATCGGCTTCGGACTGAGGCTCCAAAATTCAGGTATTTATGGAATAATAAAATAGCACTTACCTGTAGCCATAATTCAGTATCTCTCCTCCTCATTCGCGTCAGAAATCCCTTATTGTTTAGAGCTTGCCAGTGCTGTTGAATGTGACAGTCTTCCTAAAAAGCGGTGTCAGAGGGCAGAGCCACGGCAGATATAGGGTTTCTGCACAAATATCTAGACCTATGGAAGTGCAGATGGGTCCAACACTTCAGGCAACAGTTATCACCATTTCCTTTCATCTGAGCCAATTAGTCGGAACTGAAACTATACTTTTAGGGTCTGATCGAAAGTCCTGAAAAGTCAAAAGATCATTTCTATTGGCATTGCAAGGCTACAGCAGTCTCAAGGGCACAGTGTTGAGCAATCTAAATCTGTTCTTCAAATGTCTTCAATTTTAAAACTTGAAGGTATTTTACCACGCTAACTATTTAAGGCAGAGTGTTATGGTGGTGGGAAAGTACAAAAATATTCTGCAGTCTGTGGAAATTTAAAAACAAATGAAGCAGCCTACTGTCCCTGATGTCCCCATACAAAGCTCTGAAAACACAGGAAACCATAAAATACTATTTTTACTGCTGTTAGCTGTAACATCTGTTTCTTGTGGCTCACACATTACCACGCTAACTATTTAAGGCAGAGTGTTATGGTGGTGGGAAAGTACAAAAATATTCTGCAGTCTGTGGAAATTTAAAAACAAATGAAGCAGCCTACTGTCCCTGATGTCCCCATACAAAGCTCTGAAAACACAGGAAACCATAAAATACTATTTTTACTGCTGTTAGCTGTAACATCTGTTTCTTGTGGCTCACACAGAAGGTACAACCTCCCCCCCACCCCCCCGAGAAATTAAAACTAGAAAGACTATGAGTCTTTCCCCCTTTGTCTTTAATTGTAAAAGAAAATTATAGTCCATCTAGAAGATAGATGTAGAAAGTGTGAGAGTTTTGGTTTCGGTTTAGACACAAATTCTGGAAACAGTGTTGTAAATTCCATTGCAAACATTTTGAAAGCTGCTTTCTGAAACTGTGAATTGTGTCTTTAATATCAGGTCTTTTGAACCTTTATCTCTGGATAGGCAAGGAGCAAGTATCTGTTTATGTATGCTAAAGCATACTGTCAGTGAGCCATTGAGACCGAATTTAAACTCTGTCAACTAAAAGAATTTTAAAAAGCTACCATAATTTTATACATAAATAGTTTCATAACATCATTTCTTTTACACTTTCTCTGCCAGTGTGAACACTTCTTGCTTGCTCGTTTTCCAGGGTGAATAAGATTTTACCTCTTAATGAATACTCTGCTGTTGTGGGGACCTAAACAACTGGTGATGCCGGCTCTTTTCTTGCTTCGGTACCTCGTAGTTTATGGTTTGGGTTTTTTGTTTCCTTCCCCACTGCTCCCCTGCCTCTTTTTTTGTGGTATGAGTTATTGTTTGTTAGCCATGTTCTGTGACTTGTGGTGCATTAAGAAGACCATCTGTTAACTGTTTAGGACTTAATGGCTGTTAAATGATTTGCTAACGTTTCAGGGAATTGGGCTTGACGAAAAAGATAGCATCCCTTAATTCTGGTATCAAGCAAGTCTTTACTAAGTCCTTTAGATTAGAATACTAGACTGACCAAGTCTGCTTTCCATTTTTCACTTAGTGCAATGTGGATAATAAGAATAATTGGCATAATGAAAAATTCATACATAATTATAATGTTAATGATACTTCTTAGGAAGTTTTTTGCCAACAACTTTCTTTTAGGTGTTTTTTTATTTTATTTTATTTTTATTTTTGTTATAACAAACCTGCTTATTAAGCTATTCCACTACATGCGATCTCTCATGGAGATTAATCTATTGTACAACATGTCTGTGTCTCTGAGTATATTTATTTTATTTAATATTTTGCACAGTCCTTTTATTCTTTCACTGAAGATGTCCACAACCTTCTTAATGTTATAATTCTGTTTACTTCATTATAATTCTAGTTATAATTGTGCATTCATGGTTGTCTCAAGCTATTGATGAATGTGTCTACACACATACAGATCTTCATGAAGATATAAATTAACTGTCAAGTGAAGTCTTTGGGAAAGACTTCTGGGGAAGGCTAGCACTTCATTTTTTGCACTTTTCTCCTTAACATCTAGGCTGAGCCACAGCAGAAAACCTTTGGTACCAGGGTTATCCCACATCCTTCTTTCATCTTCCAGACACGCTTGTGCTGCTGCCCTAGACCTGTGCCTGCTCCCCTTGGCTGCTGGCAAGGCTCAGACCCATCTGCCTTGTCCTCATCTGGTGCTGCAGAAGGCTGGCATTTAAAATTCTTGCTTCCCGCAAGGTTTGTCAACAGGGCGGAACAGAGGAAGGAGTTGAAGAGAGGTAATTTCCCCATGTTTTATGAACTAGGTGAGAGAGAGGTCTTTGAAGATCGATGGATTCATCCTGGGGTTCTTCTCAAGTAGTGGGAAGAAGAGGGAAAGGTGTGTATTATTTCTACTCATCCAGTAATTTAGCTCCAAAATACCCATGCTACTTCTACAGCCAGGATTTCCAAAAGAAAAGGTTCATCCTTTCTGCATCAAATCATGATAACAAGAAAAAACAAGTTGAACAGAAAACCATTCTTACAGAAAGCACAAAGTCCACTAAAAAGTGATAACAAGTGCAGAAAAAACCCATAAATTACTAACTTCAGAACTTCTAACTGTCAGTTATAATTTGATTGTCTTAATACATGCTTCCTCTTCTCTCAGTTCTGCAATTAAATATCAGTAATATATTCATGACAGGTCCTGGCTATGAAAACTGCATGACATTTTGCACAAAATACTGGTAATGAACTTTCAGAGACACATCATCCTTTATGTAAGAAGACCCTTTAAATCTATACCATATCATAGTATTTGACAATTGTCCATCTATTGCCTCAATTACAATTTGGTGAAGCAGGTCACATTTCTTGACAATTTAAGTCAGAATGTAAAAAGCTTTAATTCCTTTTGTTACTGGAACTTGGTTTATTCTAGATATATGGAATTAAATCCAATTCTTGGTGCTAATGAACTTTGAAAATTTCATTGGACTTAGTCCGTGGAGTATTTGAATTTATGTCAGGGAGTTTTGAGGTCTACAAAACCATTTTGGGTACCTCTGGTCTGTTTTAAATGAGCTCACAGGGACTCTACAGTGGGAGAAGAATGATTATTTCAATGTGCAAACTGAAGCAGCCCTGTATGCTCTGAGCTTGCTTGAGGCTCAATTACCTCAGATGAAAGAGGACGGTATTTCTAGGATTTCAGTAAGAATAATGGAGCTATGAGTTGCTGCTCATCTTTTCCTGTGAAATTTAGGAGCTACAGGGAACATTGTGACTATCTGATTATGCATCTAGAATACCATAGATACAGAATTTCCTGACATATTTTAAGCTCCAGCCCAATAACTTCTGGTGCATTTGGAGCATGGGCGACTCTAGCAAAGTTCTCCTAAATGTTTCAAAAGTCTATTTCAAAATCTGAAGCTTAAGAATGTAATTTTAAACTCCAAAACACATCTCTGTGAGTGATGACCATCTCACAAGAGGCATTGAAACATCTTACCTACTTCCTGATGACAAGCAAGTACTTCTACACATGTTTAATTGTAGAAACCTGCAACAGGCTCCAGTAGCAAGCAGCAATTGCACCCCTACGTGATTTGTGCATTCAGGGGACACGAGTAGACCAAGTGACAGCAGCAAAGCAAATTATGAGTCTTTCAATTACAATCAACTTCCTGAAGTGTTCCACAAGCACAGTTTTTTTTGGGAAACAGATAAAAGTGACAGGGTAGGGCTACTTACT
>NW_009594528.1:0-2414 GCF_000690535.1 Cariama cristata | reverse complement strand
AATGCCAAATTCTCATAAAACAGCGTTGATTTTTCCAATCATTTGTTCAATCAGTATCAACTAAGTTGTTAAAGAAAGAATATTGGAGGCTGATTTCTATTGGGAAATCCATTCCTTCGGCCCTCTTCAGCCCATAACCAAATAGGTGGCTTTCCATCTGACCCTTTAATTGTATTTCATTTTCAGATGTAATTATGGTTACCTCAAAAAGCATTCATGTTCCAGAATCCTCTTTTCAATCATGTACTCAAGTTTTATTTTAAATAACCTTACTGCAAGCACAGATCCCCTTTGTTAAAGCCAATTCAAATCAAGCCATTTAAAAATTAAATACCCCTTGTATTCTCCACAACTATCTGTGCACACTTATTTCATGATAAATCAGCTGTTGTATAAGTTAGGTGTTACGGCCTCATTTAACAGCTTACAAGTACTAACATATTGAATTTCTGTAGAGTATTTACAGTTCCTAGCCTGGTCTGCCACCTCTGAGCGAGTTGTACTGGCTTTCATGGGATGACCATTTGGAGTGAGGAGAGGAAAAAGAAAAAATCCCATCCAGTTTATCTGGAGATTACTTTTTAAAAGACATTCTAAAGCTATAGGTACTTACCAGCAGTGGGTATTGATTGTCTTTGGGGGCCCAGAAGACTTGGTAATGCTGCTTGTCTTCCTACAAGTATCTGAGAGCCCTTGAGAATAAGTGCAAACATTGGAAAATATGCTCTACTAAAACACAAGAATCACTGCATATGTTGAAATAAAATTTACCTTCTCTTACAACAGATATGTAAATTAATACTTTCTTCCCTTTCAGCTTTTTACAAATAAGACTTTTCTTACAAACAGTTTATATGAAAGTCATCGTATTACCTCGTGTAGGAACTTGTTGGCAATTAAAGCATCAGGAGAAACATCTGTCTGATGACATGTTGGGCATGTATGTTCCTCAGATTCCAGTAATGCTGTTCTCATACCTGTGAATATTTAGAATCATCCAAATAGTTTTCAGCCAAACTAAGGAAATTTTGGGTTGTAATCAATTATAAAAGCACATCTATGATTAATGGGTGAATATGGTCCTGAATGGAGAGCGTGAAGCTATAACTGTTCAACAGTGTAAAAAATTTCTTGTATGCAGCAAATAATTATGCAGTTTTGATATTTCACTAGTGTAACGTGAAGATGCAGAGTAGGCTGTGTCTTGACGTTTCGACTAGTCTTTTTTCCACTCTCTAGTCCAGTGAGAAGTCACCAACTTCAAGGTTAATAACTGAAACACACCTCAAAAACATATGAGGAGGTGTGAGTTCTGAAGGTTTTAACCACCTCTCCCGTGGAGAAGAATGTGGACTAAATACCTAACTATCCGCTTGTTGCAGACCACAGGAAGTCACCAGAGCTGCCTCTATAATTTTGTTTGAGACAAAGGGCTGTGGACAAACTGAATGCATTTGATATCTAATATTGTCATCACCTGCACAAGTATGTATTCTTCTCATACTCCTCTGCCTTCTGCATGTAAAGAGGATGTTACTAGATTAGTAATACTGCACCATTATATTGACAAGGTACTCCCCTTCGATCTTCCCAAACTGGGAACTACTCTTTAGAGGATATTACCAAAATATACACATCTTTTCAAGTTAAAATAAATACTTTAAATTATTAAAAATTAAATTAAAGTTTTGTTCACATGACAACAGTTATCCAGCTATAGATAATAGTATAAGATTTAAAAATATGAAGCAAGCACGTTTTGGTTTTTTTTTAAGTGTTACATATATACCTTCATAAGCTGGGCCAGAGAAATAGATGCAGAAGAGTCATCAATGTGTTCACAAAAAATTAAAATACATATTCAGGTTCCACAATCAAGACATAGCAATACTCTGCTGTAGTCTGAAAGCCTGCACTCTGTCCTCTGAGTGTCACTGAAAGAGGCATTTCCAACCAAGGTTAATTTGTATTTGTTCAAAACAGAGTCCAAACTGCTGATGGCTTCAGAGCGTCTATGTGGTTAATGAGAAGAAACTAAAAATAACCAAACCTGCTTGAGATCAACTTAGTGCTCTGGAAAATCTCTGAGAGGGACCCTTGTTAAAATGCTCACAACTGCTTAAAAGTTGAAGGGCTAAGGAAGCTGTCAATTTCACCTAAAAAGGATTTTAAAAAATTATGCTTATTTGAGAAGGAAGCATCACTACAGGAAACTTATTTTCAGTGTAGTTTGTAAATTAACCAGTTAATGTCTCATCATTTATACATGCACGTGGTCATGCTTATATGAACACAGTAGTTGCCTGTCAAAATAAAGCACAGGCAGATCAGCCATGAAACGTGAACTCTGCCCCACCTGTCACTGAGTTTCAAAATGCCAAACTGACCATGCCCCACAAAACCCAAGTAAAAAC
>NW_009594527.1:8814-9064 GCF_000690535.1 Cariama cristata | reverse complement strand
GTCCTATTAATTCTGGACCCCAGGGGCCCGGCTCTGTGTGCATTCAGCAGCTCGGCGTCGCCTGCTCCGCTCCCCTCTCTGGAGCCTGGCTGGGCTCAGAAAGGTTCGAGAGCCCCCGCTTTCCACAAAACGCAGAGTGCGAGTGCTTTGAGGGCACTTTGTGGAAAATTCATTTGTTTTCCCAGAGGCAGCGGGGAAGGATGCTGGTGTGCGGGTGGGGGTGGGAGCAGAGGACGGCCCCGGCCCCCGG
>NW_009594527.1:8424-8705 GCF_000690535.1 Cariama cristata | reverse complement strand
TGGTGCTCCGGGAGCAGATGAGCTCCCCTCGGCTGGTTCCTCCAGCCCCTCACCGAAGGCATTAGCAGAACAAGGGAGTTTAATTATCTGGGTTTTCTTCTAGGAGGGCATGAACCTGTCTTTCTGTTGAAATTATCAATTGCTGCTCGATTTTATCTCTTGCTTTCAATTTGCTTGTGATGGTGTTTTCTGCACCGGGGGCATCCTGGCAGCAGCTCCCCTCCTCGCACAGGACGGACACAGTAAATGATCCCGCTCTTACCTTCGCTGCATCGGGTCCT
>NW_009594527.1:6939-8291 GCF_000690535.1 Cariama cristata | reverse complement strand
GTCTGGCCCCGGGGCTCTGCTAACATCCCTGGCCCCTCCAGTCATACCCAGAGATGAAGGGCCCCCATTTTCAAATGACTCAGACTCACCCTTCCTTCCTCAGGAAAACCTGTGATCAGATAAAGCCATCAAACTATCTGGTAAGAATAAACAAGCTCACATCTGCACGGATGCAGGCTATACCCCCTTCTCACCCCTCGCAGAAAGAGGAGGTAACGTGGCTGCTGCCTTCACCCTGGCCTTAGGAGAGGCAGCTCCAGCCCCAGGTAGAGAAGCAGGGTTTGCTCGCGCGTGTGCAAGGCTGGGAGCTGCTCTCCCCACGTAACTGCCCTTGCCAGAGGTTGGGAAAGTCAAATCCCAGCCGGCACCGGCACCGGCACCGGCACAGCATCTCTCCATCCTCCCTTGTCCCACCGAGCTGTATCCGTGCTGCACCAGCAATAAATGCACGGAGAAAGCAAAGGTGCCCACGAGCAGAGGAGGAGCAGAGGGGGCTGCATGGCTGGAGGAGGAAGAGAGAGGGAGGAAAACGTTTAAAAAACCCCACAACTGCCACCAGATGGGCAGCTGCCCACGCAAAGGTGACGTGCTGGCAGGCGGGGGGGCAGGAAAAGAGCAAAGGAAGGTGTGAAGATTTCCATGCAGATTAAACCAAAAACTGCATCTGCTGCTCGCTAACCCAGGGCTGGGCAGGGAAAACGGAGCGGGTTTGGGGTTTGCTTGCACCCCCCGAGGGTCCCGCTCCGGCAGAGGCAGGATCCCCCCAGCTCCCCGCAGGTCTCAGCCCTGCCCGTGCCCACGGGATGCCCGGGGGAACTGGGGACGAGGGTGTTCCCACCTTAGGTGTTCCCAGGTTTGCATGACGCTGTGGGGTCCGGGAGCCCACCTCTGCCGGGGCAGCTCCGCTCCCCTCACCCCAAAACACGCAACGAGACCGTTTTTTTTTCGGGGCAAGGATGCGGCTGGAGGCACTGGGGGAGGTTACACCGGCAGCTCGGCGGCTCCGGGAAAAGCAAGGATGGAGCAGGATCTGAGGGAGGGGTGCGGAGGGGAAGCACTACGGGGCTGCTTGAACCCGTGCCGGGTCCAGCAGCCGAGGGCAGGAGTTGAAGCTCGGGGTTGGTGTGGCAATGCGGGGAGCAGATAATGCATTACAGGGAACAAACTTCTGGAGGAATAATAAAAACGAGTGGGTTGGGTTTAGGAAAGAGCTGAAAAGAGAGCATGGGCATTTTAGGAGGGGTTTGGAACTACTAAATTCAGAGGGAAAGAAAATAAAGAAGGCATCTGTCTTCTTTGCCCGCATCCCTGCGCCTCTCCCCAGAGAGCAGGGGCTCTCCCAGGCTTCGGGG
>NW_009594527.1:0-6717 GCF_000690535.1 Cariama cristata | reverse complement strand
AGAGCCAGGCCCTGGGGGACACGGAGCCCTGCCTCCTCTGGACCCCCGCACCCCGCCGGACCGATATCCCCCCGGCCACGGCCCCGGGACGATGCTGGGCTCTGCCTGCACCCTGCCCTGCCTGACCAGCCAAGAGGAAACATCTTCCCGAGGGCAGCTGGCTCCGGGAGGGATTTTTCCGCTGCCTGTTTGCCGTGTGCTGCCGGAGCCAGCCCGGCCCCTGCTCAGGTGCTGGATCTCCTTGGCTGTAATTTCATCCCTGGGCTCCTGTAATGGCTCCGGTCGGGCGGCACGGGGGAAGTGACCGGGGCGCAGGTCCGAGCCCCGGCCTGGAGCTGCATCCGCCCGGCGTTTCCAGCCCAGCCTTATCTGGCGGCTCCCCCTGTGACTCCCCATTTTCCTTCGCTCCCCTCCTTTCCCCACCCCACCCCGCACACCCAGCAGTGCTTCCTGCAGCCGGGCGAGGGCTGGGGGCTGTGGGGTGCGTGGTGGGACCCCTCCCTGCCAACCCTGCCTCTGCCCAGATAGGAAATCCTGCGGGAGCCGAGGGCTGGGAACAGCGGCCAAGCTCTTCCCGGGGCTGGGCAGCACCAGGATTTTGGCTACAGGTCACATCAGCCAGCCAGGCTGCTCGGGGCAGAGGGGGAAAGCCAGGGTAAGCAGGGAGAAACCGGGGGCTAGGACGTGGAGACCACCGTGAAGTGCCCACAGTGGACACCCATCACCTCTACATGTGCCACTTACACTAACAAGAGGTTTCTTGCACTTAAATGAGCCACTTTCCCATCGGGAAGGGTGGGAGGAGAGGGCGGCCGTGGGCATTGCAGCAGGAAGATGCTGCCCATCGTGATGCACGGCCACCGGCGTCACCTCGACAGCTCCCAGGTCTGCAGGAACCCGGCGGCGTCAGCACTGCTGCTCACAGGATGGCCTGGGGATGCTGAATGCTATCAACGGCCTTTGGATAGCTTCTGATATAAACTAATTTATTGACGGCCTCATCACTCCTCATGACAGGCAATTTAATAGAAATTCAAATATCGTGCAAAACGCTTCTTATTTACTTAAGAGCATTTTGTGAGTGTTTTGCCAGGGTCCTCCTAATTTTTCTTGTTATTATTTTAGAATGGGAAGCAATCACAGAGATCTGCCGCTACGCCCACGGCAGCTCAGCTCCAGGCACTGCCCCACGGGGGACCCCGAAATTTGGGCTCTCTGGGCAAATTCAGGACACTGGAGGTAAAACCAAAAGGAAGCAAAATGAAGACGAGCTCCTCAACCCTGCTGAGCCGAGGGGGGAACGGAGGTGGGATTAATTCCCCCAGAAAGGGCCAGACTGTGCCCGCTGGAGTGTCAGCCTAAGCGCCGCATAAACGAGAGCGAAACTTGACTTACCGTATTTAACCTAGCTAAACCTTGAATGTGGCCTGACTCGTTAGGCAAACTACCAATTGCCTGACTAAACCCCTAACCACACTTCCCAGACTTCAGTAGTTATATATATTTTAACTGTTGCTTCTGCCTTTTTCAAGCGTAGCTCCCTTACACGCACTATTTATACAGATTGCATGAATCAAAGAACTCGCAGGCAGCCCTGCAATTTCTCTGGGTTCTGAAGAAAATAAAATCTTTGCTTGCAAGCAGAGGGATTTATTTCAGCTAAATCTCTCTTAAATGCCGAGTAGTTTGAGGTGCTGTAGCAAAAAGGCTTGAGTTTAACTGAGAGCCAAATCAGACTTTGAAGGATGCCGGCACTATGGGAATGTCCCAATTTGTGTCTACCGAAAAGAGAAATGGGTTTGCCCGTTTCTCAAGGGGCTGGTGTGAGCCCCTGGGTAACGGCCGGGAAAGGTTGCAGGAGTGAAGGACGGCAATACTGGAGGAGGAAGGATGAGAATTTACTCTAAACGGGCCAATGTTGTGCTGTTGGTCTCAGGAGAAAGAATGGCCCAGGCACTGGTTCTTCCCAGACGGAGAGAGGCAAACGTCAGCAAAGAGCTGCAAAAGGAGAAGATCTGCTTAAAGAGGACTATCCAAAACGCAGAGTGGTGAGCTGCTCCAGATCCACACCTGGGAAAGGAGGAAACCTCGTGGAGGGATGAAGTACCAGTACAGTACAATGCAAAATACACCAGAAAGCAACCCTGAGAAGAGCCCAAGCTCAGAAAAAGGAAAGCAGAGATCATTTATTGCAGGAGGAGGGCAATGTCGGCGTAGCACAGTGATCTGCTTGAGCTTGGACCAGCACCAAAATGATCTGTGGCTTCTGGGTGGGAATGGAAGGGGCCCCAGGCTGGCTCTAGGCTCCCAATGGGGTCTGCAGAACCAGAGTTTGGCTGCTGCTGGGCCACCCCAGGGAGGAGAGCAGGCGAGAGACGAGACAGAGCCAGGGCGGGAAGCCGGGGACGGTGGGGATGGAGCGGGCAGGAGAAGGTCTGGGGACAGAGCTGGCTGCTGTCCCCCCCTAAACGTACTCCTGCCCCCCGCCCCGTGCCCCAGCCCCTGCACCTTCCATCCTTACCATCATCTACAGCCTTGGGTGAACCGAAACGAACACCCTGGAGCTGAGCTCACCCAGGCCACGAGGAGCTGGGAGTAGGGACTGAATTTGGCAGCCTGGATGCTTCTCCACTTGAGAGGCTTTGAAAGGGAATGTATTTTTGGAGCATTAAAGATCAACTGTTTCTGGCTCCGGCCAATCCCTTTCAAGAGCAGCACCAAAGGAGGTCAGTGGGATGCGGCTGGTCAAATACTTTGTACATGAACATCATCTCTCACCCCCTCAAGTATTTACAGACCTGAGAGCATTTCCTGCTGTTCCCCCCCGTTGAATATTTGGTGTCTCTGCTTTCTCTAGCAGGATGGTGCGGTGCGTCTCGGTTAGTGGTGAAGACGTGAAAGACCACCCCAGTGCTGCCCTTCAGTACAGAAAATAAAAACTAAAGCAACGCAATGTGTTTAGTCACACAAATGGCAATGGATTTACCCAGCAAGCAGTGAAACAGCAGTGCACGATAATGAGAAAAAATATGCGGGGGTGGTGGTGATGGGGAGATGGGGTGGAAAGAGGGAGTTTTATTCTCCAGGGTTTTTTTGTAATCTTCATTCACCATATTTAGTAGACTTGTGACTTGCCCTTGCTAGCTCATGGAGAATTCCCCCAAGTGTTTACTCCCACAACCTAGCAAATGCCTCAATAGACATCATGGAAAAAATACAATCGACATCTTCACTCCCACTAGAGAAGGAATTCTAACTTGCCCGGCACAGACCGGGAGTATGCGCCTGTGAGAGAGACAAATACTGCTTCATTAGCTCGCCTCAGATGTGGTTTACTCCTCAAATGACCTGGTCAGGGCTTCGCACCACCTCCCTCCCTTCCTTCACCTAAAGAACTGCCTGACCTTTGATCGGAGCAACAGGGACAGGAATGTGGGTCCTTTAACCCTTTCCTCCGACATCAGCCAGCTGCTGTCCATGGGGTTGACAAAGTTGATGGTCCCAGGATTTTCAGGGATCCAGAGCTTCCGTGAGGGGTTGGAGCAGAGCCCTGCAGAACGGCTTTCTTCCTGCTGTAGTTAGGGAAGAACAGGCTTTGGTGATGGAGATCCACATCTACCGTGCACAGAACGTGGAAACAAAATGGGGATCGCCATGAGCAGAGCTTACAGATCAGAGATCGTTGAGGATTTTTTTTGCACCTTTATTTCAGAGCACAAAACTTGTAGGGGAAAAAAACCAAAGTAATTAGGCCATTTGAGTTTTCTCAACATGCTTCCAAACTGATCACATGACAAGGACACACAAGAGATCATTTTAATTTCTCAAATGTAAAATCTCTTACAACTGCGATGAATATAAGGTAGAGCAGAGCAGAAGAGAGGAGCTGGAATGAAAATGCTTCAACATTACCGATGATTTTGCAAATGGGACATCGTACGAACGCAGCAACCCAGTCAGCTTTCCTGTACCGCTGTTCCCCGGTCCGGTCCCACCTTACCCAGGCACAGGGGACAGCAGGAGGATGGTGCGGGTGAGGGCTGGCTTATTATCACCCGTCAGGTCTCTCAGATTGTCTAGTGAGCCGTCGCAGAGGTGCAGAGACGCCGAGCGGGCAGCAGAACTCGACGACACGTGCGCAAGTCCACGCGCGCTTCATTTGCACAGCCAGTGACGATGATCAGCCCCTAAGCACTGGCATGTGGCTTCAGCCTGGCTGTGCCGGTGGCCAGGGGTACGTTCGAGCACTCGTGTGCTCTTCGTAAAGAAAGCAAAAGGAACGTGTCAGGGTGATTCCAAGCACTCTTGTGCTACAGGAATGTGACTTTTACTTCTTTTCCCAGTGGCTAAAAGCTACCGGTGGTGCAATTAAAGTCCTCACCTCTGGTGGTCTCTGCCTCAATAAAATCTGTGATACGGTGGTGTGCAAAGGATGTCGACTTGGGCTGGGAACCTGGGGTCTTTAATCCCTGACATTTCCCCGAAGAGGCGCATCATTACGTTCTTAACCTCTCCTTTGCGCCTCTTGTTTATGGCGCTTTGCACACCAAAAATCACATGAACTACCTCGATTTTTCCTCCAGCTTGTCTTTTTTCCTGTTCTCTTCTTTTTTCCATGCACGTTCTTTCCTTCTTTATGAGGAGAAACAACCTCTCTCCTAAGGACAGGCTGAGCAATTGCAGTATTTACCTAAAATACAATACAAACTTCCAATTAAAGGAGGGGGTGGGGGGGTGTGATTGGCAAAAGAATATTAAATCTTCTCGAGTCTCCTGAAATCCTTTGTGTGGAACAGCTTTGGGAAACTCGGCCTGCCGCCACCCTCCCCCTCTTGGAGAGCGTTCCCCAGGGCAGTGCCCAGGCTGCAGCTGCTGCTGCTCTGGGGGAGTCAGCCCAGCCTGACACACAAATAAATACCACATAAATAAATACTTTCTTCCAACAAAGACTTGAGGAAGAAACCCTGGGTAGGAGGAGAGGAAGGGAACGTACGTGCTGAACCTGAGGAGCTCTTGGATAATGGGGGGAGCTCGGTCTCAAATACGGAGGAGCGAGGAGAGGCAGGAGTGCTTATAGCTGCAACCAGGTATGATATAGATTTTATGCAAAATACATATATTTGCATAAAGATACAGCTCCATTTTCAATCAGCCCCTCTAACCTTCACATTCCAGCATGGAGCCTAAAAAAAAAAAGACAGACTTAAAGCACAGAAGGATTTAACACCTGCAGGCGCAGGGAGAAAAGCTTCACATGAAAACCGGCTTGAGCATTTAGGGTGGAAAAGGGATTTTGGCTGTTTAGTTCTGGTGCTCTTCACCCACAGGTGACAGAGACTGGAAAATGTGCGTACGAGGAGGCGAAGACACAGGATTGTGTGTGCAGAAAAAGCAGGTGGCAGCGGGAAACCCCGCCTGGCGACGATTTTGTGTTGCTTAAGTCTAAGAAATCGTGTCCTTCGTTGCATTAACAGACAACTTCTGCAAAGTCTTCATTTGCATTTTAATGGAACTCTTTCTAGGAAGGTGCTGCTTGGACTCTGTTGCAATATAAAATAAAGAGGTAATTAAAAACATGCTGGAGTTAAAAGACATTCCATTTTCATTAATCAGGTTTATTCACAGTCTTTTCAAAATTAAAGGTATTTAGGGTATGTAGGAGGAAATAGGGGGGAGGAAAACACATGACAGAACATCTGTTTATTTAAATTACAGATTAGAAAGTGGAAAATATAGTTTTTGTGAGGGGGACATCCTAGACATTAAAAGCACCTTGTAGAAATGGATTTGAATAAAGTGTAGGCATAAAAGTCAACTCCAAGGTTTCAACAGTAGGTCTGCCTACTTGAAAGCCAGAGACGAAGAAAATATATAGGATGAGGTAAAGGAAACCACAGAGGAAACTTTTAAACCTTAGGCACACAATTATCTGGGCAATTACTGTGATTCCACACCTAAGTCAGTTAACTATGCAAACAAACGGCCAACCCCAGTTACTTGCACATGTATTTCCCCAGTTTTGGGCACAATCACAGTATGCTGATGTCGACAAACAGTTTGCAAACATTTTATCTGCTGGACCAGCTCCTGCTTTCACAATCCAGCCACTGCACAGATTTCAGGAACGATTCCGTTACTCGCCACAGTTATCGCACAATCGCCGCTGACTTCCTCCATGCTCCAGACCTATCCTGTCCTGTTAAGCTCTGTCCTTTGAAATATAGGGCAGTTTCTGTCAGATCCTTCAGCGTGACAGTCAAAAGGGCAAAATCCTGCCCTTTGTTGCAACAAGAGGTTTTTCATCCCCAGATCTGACGGCCGACAAGTAACTATGATCTCCGTTTCACAGTGGCAAAACCTCATTCTCCAGACCTCCAGCCATGCTCTCCAGCCATTAAGCCAGGCCAGCGCCCCGCTGCCCACTCAAGTCAGGGGGCTCTTAAGTCTGCAGGGCTGCAAATCTTTTTTTGTCAGGGGATTGTGTGAAGTATGGCTTATTTCTTAAGAGAGTGGAAAAGTGTTTTTTTTTTTTCCCCCTGCAAGGTGCCGAAGAAGCTGCAGCACGGCCCGGCCAGCGGCCCAGCACCGCCGGGAGCACAGGCTCCCGTGGGCAACAAACCCCTGTCCTTCATCCCGGCTGCTCCTCGCCCTGGCCCGGGCGTGGCTCCCGGGGAGGCCGCGGTGGGCCTGAGGGGATACACCCCGACGAGGAGAGCC
>NW_009594526.1:43580-59586 GCF_000690535.1 Cariama cristata | reverse complement strand
TAAAAGAATTTTACTTGTAATAAATATTTTCATCAGGCTTCTGTCTCTCTTACCTCTTGACCCGTTTCTTGCCCTCACCTTTCGGCAAAGGTGAGCACCCAGCAGCCGGCGCAGGCTCCTCCCCAAGGTCTGCCCAACGGTGACCATGACCAGGGCCATGGCCGGGAACTGCGGGGGGAAAACCTCTGCCATAGCACTGGGGGGGGGACAGGGCAGCCCCGCGGGGTGCAAAGCATCCCATGTCTTCGTTGAGGTCCATCAGCATCTGCTTGCGAAATGGGGCTTGGCTCTCGTGCCCTACTGAGCCTTCAAGCTGCTGCAAAAATAAAAAATAAAATTAAAAAAAAAAAAAAGTTTCTTGCTCTGAAAATAGACCTGTACCTATTTTGATTGCTGCCTGGGTAAAGGACGTTTTAACCGTGCTCATATTTGCAGGGCATTTCACCAGCTGTGCTTCCCCTACGGCGATTCTACTTCCCTGGGGTGGCAAAGGACCTCTGTGGCATGGAGAAAGTCACTTTGGGGTTTCCATCTCCCTCCAGATTAAAGGTTATTGTATTTGGGGGCGGGGATATTTTGGAGATACTTCCTTGCCGGCCATTTCTCTTGTAAGCGTTTTATTCATAAATGTGTGTGTTGAGGGATTATCACATCTGGGAGGGCTGCAGCTGGGTCCCTGCCGGTGGAGTAAGAGGAGTCTGGTTTGGCTCTGGAGATAAAACAAGGTGGCAAATTGCTGGGGCACGGGGCAGGCATTTGTTTATGGAAGTGCTAAGAGAGGGTGAGTCCTTCCACCCTTTTCCGCAGGTCCCAAATTGTCTTCGTGCATTTCTTGGCTGCTCTGATCACTTAACCGCTGCTCATCGTTCCCACCCCTTTGCCAGCGCTATTTATACCACAGCTGTAGGGTTTCAGAAGGGTTGGAAACCGAGTGCCACGGTGCCGCAGCGATGGGGATGCTTACAGAGCCCCAGAAAGGAGGGTTAGGGTTAGGGGGGGCAGTTGGTGCCAGCGAGTGCCCGGTGAATGCATCCAAAGCAGCCCCCGAGCTCCCAAACCTGGCCGAGGAGACACCCGTCAGCCAAGCCCCGGGCAGAGCGAGGGCTGGGTGCTGGGGCCGTCGGGACGGCAGGAAGAAAAGGGAGGTTTTTGTCAGCATCACACAGAGCGTGGTTTCATCCCCGCCGACCCCGGCGGACAAAGAACAAAAGGCGGTGGATGCCAAGGCGTAGGTTTTAGCTGCCTCTGGAGCCTTCCCGTTACGGCTGAGTAACGCTCGAAAAACCCAAGAGGCAAACAGTGATAGGGGCTGTTTATCTTTTTATTATAAATTTAGTGTGAATGACCAATGGAAAAGTCACAATGGAGTACCAAGAACATTTTTATCAAAATTTTAGCAGCATTTAAACAGTAATAGATTCCCAACCTCCTCCGGGCACCCCTTGCCCTTTGTCTCCCACCCACAAAACAGTAACCTTCACCCAAATGTGCTTTCCAAAGCTGTGCAGGGAATGTAGCTAGCCATTTCCCCCTGAGCTGCCGTGAAAAAAAAATAAAAATCTCATCCCAAACGCTGGTTACCACGCAACCTCCATCCACGCCAGGCCAGGTTCCTGTCCCCTCCTTGCTGTCGGCAGCATGGCGGGAGGGTGGCGGGCATTGGGGTGGGACCCTCTTCGCATCCTCCTCGCCTTGCTCCTCACGCCGGCCCCTGCGCCGGTCAGCACTCCCGCGGGCGCCCGTACGTTCAACCACAAAACCAGGGCTAAGCCCGTTTCCTACCCGCTGCTGCCCTTCGCTTCGGTACATGGGGGTGCGGTGCACCCCGCGGTCCCGCTCCTGTACCTGAGAGTGTGTGGTCATGGCTGGATGGAGAGAAAAAGGGGAGCCTGACGGTCTGTTCTCCCACGGGAATTGATAGCAGGGCAACCGGGAGCTGGGACTTGGGAAAGGTAGAAGGTGAGCAGTGAGAGACTTCAAATTCAACCCACAAAATGAAGTCGGTCTACTACCAGCTAATATGGAGAGCCGTGGTCTGCCTACTAAGCAGCAAGAACTAACTTTTGTGTGTGCGCTTTTTTTTCTTTTTTTTAAAGATACGTTAAGACATGAGCAGTACTATCCCAGCCTCGCTGGCGGGAGCTTGGTGAAAACAACGTTGAATTAGAGGTGGGGAAACACAACACACGCCCACACGTGTAGACAACAACATAATATCGGCAAGCTATTCCCCTGCTTCTTTGGTACTTCCTAAACTTTCTTATCCAAAATATATAAGGGAAATGCACCATTTAAAAGTTACTGTTTGTAAGTATTTACACAGCCATAACCATCACGCTATGGTACACAAAGATCAATATGATATGAACAAAGTTATTTTATGAAAAGCACTTCTGCACATTTTATTTTGTTCCAGTATCTTAATAGCTTTAAAAAAAAATTCATGTGTTACGCAGTCCTGTACCTCGCTTCTTCTTATATCAAATGGACGAGAAACATTTCCTAATCCATACTCTTCTTCAAAAGATTAAAAAATTGCCACCAAAATGATACACTATGTACAAATTTTTACTAAATATTAAATTCTAGGCAATTATTTTCACCCCACTGATAATATAACTTAGGTATTGTTACCTACTATATGCATATATATTTCTTTAATATATAAGAAATGGCACCACATCACCATGTCACCAATATGACACATTGTTATGTACAGTAGATAAGAAGTTAGATATGGAAGATGGATCCTCTCCGACCGGTTCTTTCACGGGAACGCTTCTCCCCTCGGTAGTAGCTTGGCCGTTTCCCCTTTTCCCAGCGGAGGAGGCTCTTCAGATGTAAGGCAGGATCCCGTACATCAGCAGCGCCATCACCCCGGCACTGAACAAGCCGGCCACTGGCACAGTCACAAACCACGCCAGGAAGATGTTGCGGAAAAGGCGCCAGTCCACGGCTTTCTTGGAGCGGATCCAGCCGACGGCCACCACGGAGCCGACCTTGAAAGCGTGGGGAAGAGAGATGGAGACAAGATGTGAGGGGTAGGTCCCAGCACCCGTAACATGCCCACGGCCACACCAATGCCAGTCAGCTGATACCAAGCGATGCTCTGAGATAAAGGAGCCCCTGATGATGACGATGGCTCTGTTCTGCTGGGGTGGCAGGAGGGCGACACTTCCAGGTTGCTTTAACCTTTATTTTTCAATGATCTCCTGTTTTTCATGGGTCTCAGGGTCAGCCAAAGGACAATAAATACGTTTGTGGGTTTTCTCTGCCCTGCTAGCTCCGGGATCAGTCACAAGCGCAACTGAGGCAGCCCAGCGCCTGACTCGGTCTGTAGGGGAGAGCGCAAGCGTCCACCGAGTCTGGCCACGCTGTGGTCTAAATCATTGAAACACCGGGAAAGTTGTTTTGAAGGCTCTGCCGGAGAGTGTGGCATGGGGCAGGGGGCACAGTCCCACCTGCCTGTCCTCTTGCTGGTGTGGGATGTCCTACCTGCTCACCCAGCAGCTGCTGAAACTCTGCATTTTTTTAGCTTATAGCCTGGCGTAGGGAGCTGACTCCAAACAGCAGCTATATATTTCAATAATTTGGGCTATAAACAGGACAGCAGCGGCAATGTAAGCAGCTGATGGTAACTTGGCAAGGGGCAGACAGAGAGTGCAAGGTTAGACCCTGTACATCTGCCCTACGCCAAACTGATCAGCCCGAGCCCACCCAGGAAAACCAGCCCTTTTGGACCAGCCAGCCAAGCAAAGCAGCCAGAGCTAAAATCCTCCCTGCGGCCAAAGACATCAGCCTGATGCTATGGGGCATGCAAATTGCACGGACATCAAGAGGGCTGGCTTCAGGTGGGCAATGGCTAAACCACCAAAATACCCTTCGAAGGCATTGCTACCAGGGCAGCTGAGTAGGTCAGTGTTTTTGAAGACAAAGCATACCGCGGCATGGGCAAAGCTACAACCTTTTTATCCTTCAAATGTATTTTTTCAGTTAATAAGCTGTGGTATAAACCCAGCGTATTATATTTTAAGAAAGACCTGGACTGAGAAAAACATTTCCAGTGAAAAATGATGCAAACACTTCAGAAACACTGCGTCGTCTTTCTGCCCTGGCAATGGCCCTCCGTGCCGTTAACACAAACGTGTAAATCAGTGCAAGTCTATTCAAAGCACACAGTAAAGCAGCAAGAAATGTGGAAGGAATGTCCTGTTTTGAAAAAAAGGAAACTCCAAGACACAGCTGGGCTTGTGCCCCCTGAAATGCCATCCCTGCCTCCCCTTCCCTGCTTGTTTTCTTACTGGGAGTATCAGTCCCTGCCTATAGATTAGAAGATGGGCTGCTCCCCGTGTGCGGAGCCAGGAAAATGATAAATGCTGGGAAGACAGGGAAGCAGGGAGAGAGAGGATGGGGATACTGAATCCGCATCTTTTGTTAACACCTGTTTAACTTCTAACTACTGCTTAACATTTCTTTTTGGAGGAAAGAGTTCTTTATGGAAGACCCTGTAACTCCAGGGAAGTGACTCGCAAAAGTGCCTGTGACAGAACAAGGGAAAACTAAACTTGGTATTCTAGGACTGGAAGGGCCTTGGTCTAAAGCTTGATCCAATAAGGAAATCTGTTAGATAATATTTAATCTGAATACCCCTTGAGTGGACAATATGCTATTCAGTATGTAGGAGTTGTAAGTATATTTAGGAGGGGCCCAACTAAGACGAACCCCATACTCCTGACTATATCAAAGCATTAACTCAAGGAAACAGTGTTTGGTTTTTCAGCAGCTCAGCTGTTAGGCTCTGCTTTACATTTTGCACATCCTTAGCATCCGTCTGTCATGCTTGCGACAACCAGCATTGCTTATTGAGCGAGCCTGCAGTCTACGTACGATAGTCTGAGTCCGTCCTGAAATTTAAAAGGTATCAGCAATGATGGCATTGGTAATCTGTTTTAAACATTATTAAAGTTTAGTTTATTAATAGTGATTTTGATGGACTAGAGGTTAGGAGAGTAGCTAAAACTTGGGTGTAGGGACACTACACCATCTGCAGAATTTCAGATGATATCTACTTTGAGATTGGTTTGAGACCAGTGCAGTTTGCCTTCAGTATGCTCTGCTTAACAGCATTACCGAAATGCTTTTGGCTCTCTTGTTACTGTGCAATGGCATATCATAGTAACACACAGAACATGGTAATTCCATCATAGCAACACAGAGGATATTTTTCAAAACCCCAAAATCATAATAGCAAAACGGAGCTGACAGTATGACCTCAGCAAAGTCGCTTTTGCACAGAAAAAGCATTTCATTCCTGCACTCTAATTTTAGTCGTATGTGAATGCGTTCAGTCTGTTACAGCTGAGAAATGCCTGTTTATTCCTACATCTCATATCTTAGATTAAATGAGAGGCCCTATGTGTAAGATTCAATATGCTCCTTTGCCTACGCGGGCGGCAGAAACGCAAGGTACACGTTCGCACCGCACGGGCTTTTCGGTGCTAAACGCCAAGGGCGGTTGAACGGGTGCAGGCAGAGCAACGTGGCTACCGTGTTCAGACTCACAAATTCCTTCGGAGACTCAAAAGGTCAGGTCTTTCCCTCAGGCCCTCTTGACTCGGAGGCTTTCAGAGGGACTCTCCTCTCCCCTTTGACTTCTGGCAAGGATGAAGGTGCAGTTCAGGCTCTCAGCAGGCACCGAGCGTGGAAAAGCTGCTAGGCTGTCAATTTAGGACAGGCATATCGGGTGGTGGCTACTTCATGTAGACCAAAGCTTCTGATTTAGGACCGAATGCAACTCCTGATCTGAGAGGGCTTGACAAGTCTTTCTCAGAAGCTAATGCTTCTCTTCCTGCTACCAATCTCCAGTTTGCCACCACATCTGCTCCAAGACCTGAAAACTGCTGCTCGCAGCTTCCCTTCATGCTTGGTCTCCATTTGTCATTATCGTCTATGGTTTCACCTCAAAAAGGTCTCCCTCCACCTAAGATGTTTCACGCTGCTCCTTCTTTGCCATCTGTTTATCCAGTTGCTGCCCGTTCAGTTGACTGACACCCCTTTGGCCGGGCTCCACTTTAGCAAACGCTATTTTGCTGTGGACCAAACGTTGGGTAAAGAATAATTCCCACTCCCTGATGCTAGAGGCTTAGGACTAGGCTCACCTCGAACCCATTTCCTTTTTGATTTCTAGGGCAAAATAATTTTTCTGCTGATTTTTAAGATGGCATTTCTGTCTCAACAGCTGACAGCACTTTCGGAGAGTCATTTTCCCACGGAGTAAATGATATGTAATAGTTGTTCTACTCCTCATTGGGCCCTCGAAGAAAACAAGGAATACATCTGTTACAAGTGTTTGCTTTGCCTTGCGTTGACCACTTTGGATCTTTCAACTCAGGATCTCATTTTGCTGAAACACAGAGTCAGTTACAATAACGTGACATCCTGGAACAGTCTAATCCTATTGGGAAGTGGATCTTCCCATTAAGAATGATCCATCTAATGAGATACAGCAAACTACAGGGAGCAGACACAGACTAACCACATTAACTGCTTTTATGGAAGTATTTTTTTAAAAATAATTATTTTGCTCTGCAGTTAGGAAAGACCAAGCTTTTAACTGCGTTGAGTCAATTAATACCTCCTAATGCTGCCCTCTCATTAGCTTATGGCTTCCAAGATGTTTTCTTTTTAAATTCAGTCTATTTGTCTGCACCAAAGTGTATTTTCTCTTCTACGACAGTTGGCTAGAAATGCTTCAGGCACGCAACTGGGATAATCAAAGCTGTATTATTCTCCCTGGCAAATTCTTCATCACGCATTTGATGTACCAGTCAGCTTAAAGGGAGGTGACTTCAGGCTAGCATTTTTAGAAGTTCATCACATTGTTATTATTTTTTCCCCTCCCTGCTTGATTCAGAGGGACCAGAGCTCAGCCAACGCCAGGAAATCTGAACAGCCTTTCACAGCAGCTCAGTCTTGGCTGCTTCTCAAAGAGCTCTACAGCAGAAGAAAGAAATGATTTTGCAATAGAGAGAGGCTTTCTGAAGAAATGGTTTTCACTAGAGAAAGGCCAATTGACCCAACTTGGGGCATTTTGCAGGATGTGTGGATTTCATCGACTCTTTCACTGGAAACCAGGTCAATGTCAATCAGGCAAGGATACCCAGCTTCTTGCCAGCCCACCTGCCATGCCGGGGAGCAGTTAGCCCTGAAAACCCGCCTGCCCCAGCCCCAGCCAGAGCTGGAAGGGCTCCAAGGTCCCCGGGGTGCAGCAGTGAATCCTGCAGGATCTGGCTCTTGCAGGGCTTGGTGGTATGTCCTGAAGCAGAGGGGCTTTGCTGCTCTGGGGTCTCTGATTTTGGAGGGGCTTCCCCACGCCTTGCCAGAGGGTGAGGGATACAGGCAGCTCTGCGTGTCCAAGAGCTTGGGAGTCCATGGGGAAGCAAAGGAAAGAAAGACGGGATATTTGAGTTGGGAATTTCCTGGGGAACAAAATTCCAAATTCCCACTGTGTTCTTCCAGCAGTGTACATGTCCACATGCTCCCTGTTGCCTACAAGCAATATAAATGTCTTCTCACACAGCGTATCATACGACACAATTGAATTCTGCTCATGACCCAGCCTATATCTATACTTCAAACTGGTCTTTTTTTTTTTTTTTTTTTAAGAAAAAAGTCAACAACCTTGTTCAAAGAACTAATTACAAGAGCTGGATTCCATATTATAATGCACAAAAGTGAGGACAAGTTGGTTTAAAAGAAGAGAGACATTAAAATATTAGCTTAATGATGTAGCAGTGTTTTTCATACAGGTGGCTCTAAAATACACGTAACCGACATCACACAAACTATGAGTCTACATTATTTTAATATATCTATATTAGTTCAATACGATCACGGAAGGGTGAAAGACATTCCAGACTTTTGTGCAATTACTTATAACGCTGACTTTGCTTAGCCGTATCAGCTTTAAAAGCGGTCCTCGTTATTTTGCGATCGCTGTCTGCACAGCGCATCACATAGTGAAGGCAATCTGCAACAATCGGTATCTCTTGTATTTTGTTATGGTTTGTCCTAGTGATGTGATTTACTGATGTGATCACTGCAAACTCCAATACCTTGCAATGGGTGGAGCTTATTGGAATACCCACATTTGAGGCTACAAGTACCGTTAGCGCACACATTACTTCAATGCAAAATCCACTGTGAAGAAATAAAAAAAAAAAAAAAAAGACAGATGGAAAACCTGTAGTAAAAGAGTTATACGCAGGAAATCCCATGCCATGCACTTATCAAGAAAGTGAAGTATAAATGATGAATGGTGCGCAGCCTCTGAACAAGGGAGAAATGCTACCCGACCAGGTTCAAATGGCACCGTCGGAGGAAACCAGGTTCTTGCTTGCAATCGTTTGCTTTAAAATTGAGGTCACCTTTTTTTTTGTACGTGCTGTTTTTCTTTAACCACAGCTATGGAGTTCACGCTGTGCCCGATTGTAGCGACTTTACTGCGACAACTCCAATGCATTTTTTTGGGAGCCTGATTATTTTCCAATGTCGCTGGCACGCCTGAGACGCGCTGACGCACCTCCTCCTAACCGTCCTCCGTGAGCGGCTGTTTTCCCCTTGCCGTGCCATTATCCGCTGGCTCGAGGGACACAATTTTAAGATGAATAGTCCAGACTGCCTTGACTGCAGTCGCTGGGCAAAGGCATACCTTGCAGTGTGTAGTACTGACAGGAAGTCCAACATTGGAAGCTACCACAACTGTGAACGCCGAAGCCAACTCAATAGTGAATCCACTGCGGGAAGCATAAGAAAACACTTCACAATCACTCTTTGCATCAGCTCGGACTGATACTGTGCAGCGTGCCAAAGTCTTACCCGTTTCTTCTTTCGACTGTTTTATCTCCAACCGATTTTTGTCATAGGAATAAGTTAAGAGAACAAGGAAGGGCTGAATAATGAGAACGGCACAGGCAAGTCATCTGTAGCAACCCGGCTGCGCGGCTCATTGCGTCAGGGACTTTTACTACTCTACGCTGCGGTGAATCATGCCTAATTAGTAATTTGGTTAAGTATCAGCAGAGGTCGAATATGCATTAAGGATGAAAATTACTGTAATAAATACCTATGGTTTTAATAGTCTGAAGCGCACTGGGAAAGCCACTGTAATCTTGACATTTCCAAATGCACCCTCTGCCACGTTAATTAGGTCATCAGCAGAAGACTCGGTTCACGTACACCTCTATGCCTCAAACGCATTCAGTATCAGTTCACAGGGTTATCTTTTTTCCCCTTTCTCTCTTTCTTTTTCTCATTCTTTCTTTCTCTCCTTTTCCTCTTTTTTCTTTCATTTTTCCAAAAGACGGAGAAGTCGAAGCCAGGTTATCATTAAAATCAAAGCACAGCAAATCCAGCAAACTGCATTACAAACAAAATACCAGAGCAGCAATTTCTCAGATTGGTTCATGCACAAAGTTCACACAACCATAATGACAACTGTGCACCTACCTTGATGGTGTGATTGGAGTGAGGTCTTTACCCATGGTCTGGATAACTCTTCTACCCCAGACCCAGAGACCCACACAGATCCCAACACCTCCATAAAACAGCAGCCAGATGGGAGTCGACGCTTCTTGCATTACACCACCTTGCTCGTAGATAAGCCAGAGCGCGACGAGGGGACCGATTGCATTGCTGGAGAAACAGAAAAACAACACCCGAGTTATAAAAATGCAGATAATTGTCCTGAAAGAAGTCTCTTCTTTTCTGCGTGATTTTTCTTCATCGTGTGTGCAGCATTGCTCTGACTTGACCCCACAGGCAACACCTTTTCTTGCTCGGAAAGGCTGCAGCAGGAGACTCTTATGTTGCTTTTTCGGTTGTCACTTCATCACTGATAACTATAGCGAATGCTGAAAGGAATTTTTCTTTTACAAATCGTTTCCTGAAATGTCAGAGTCAGTAATACCTCATTATGTCTGTTCTAGGATAAACCCCCGTATTTTCAGTACTGTGCTGAAATTATCTCAAAATTTACCCATTCAAGAGCTCTGCATCTTTAAAATTCAAGTATTAAATTAGCTCTTTTTGGCAGAGAGGGAAATTAATGAACCAAATTACCCTCGCAGACAAGAAGATACAAATCTAATCTAGTCTGACAACCTGTAACGTTTGGAGATATGATCAGAATGCAGCCAGGAAGGTGACTTAGTCCTCTTCAGATGCGTTGTGGAGCTTGTTGGACTGGATCAGGGAAGACTCCTTGGTGACACAGAGCTGGCGTAAGTCCTTTTTGCTACCCTGCTGCTGCTATCTAGAAAAACACTGAAAGTCAGCAATGCTGAAGGCCCCGTTCCTAATGCAGGTCACCCGATATTGGTGGCTGGAGTCTCTCCAGTGCCTGGAGTGAGACTTCTGACTCTCTTTATTCTAAAAAAGCATCAAGTTTCTAGACATAAGGGTTAGAAGAAAAACTTGAAAGCTGGTATCCAGTTACTTTAGAGGCTTAAATACTAAAAAGTAGATAAGAACTTCGACGTCCTTTTTATTTTTGCAGCTCTTTTGCTAAACTGAGTAGCTGCTTGCCCTGCTGAGCAGCATTTATCCACAACCAAAAAAGCATAAGAAGCAAGGCAGCGGTGCACTTTTATGTCTACATAATCACAAGATCATTAACCTGCCCAATGTCATTCAAAAAGTCTGAAAACCAACAAGAAGCTCCCCTCTTTGTAAACTGAAGAGGAGAGTGGGTCGCGGCGAGTGCCACAGGCAGGACGCACAGCTATGCTCACCTTGCAGCCAGGACTGGCTAAATTTAGTTCCTTGTCTTGCTCCAAAGCACACAGATAGTTTAAGGGCCAGTTTTAATATCAAATGTTGTGCAAACCAAGCCACTGTAACCGACAGTTAATAATTTACTTGAATCCCATCTTTACCAGATAGGAGGTGCTAGGGGCTGAACGCTAATCGCCAAGAGACAAGAGTGCTCAGCATTGCAAAGCCTGGCACGTCTTAGCAACACGATACCCTCCTCCTTTCTTCTGGTCCGTGAGAAATCGAGCTCTGAACCTTGAGAAGCCATCCTGAGAAGCAAATTAACTAGGAAGGAATTTTCCCTTGTAAACACACACAACAACATTCAAACTGCGAGGCGAACGAAAATACTTTAAAATGCTCTTTGATATAAAAAGGAATTAATAATTCTTACAGATTTTGAGAAAGATGCTGGAAATAAATTAGTGAGCTAACATGGATAATAAAATCCAGTAGCTTTGAAGACACTGGGTAGTAAGATGAAGAACTACATACACTTTAAATAAAGAGTGATTTCCACTAGCAAAAATACTTTAAAATTCTGGTCTGATACTGTGCCCGAGTATGCATTTGATTTGCTGAGTTTTTGCGTGAGTGAGAGGATGGTATGTGAAAAGCTCTTAGTGCCTAAATGCACGAGTTATTTTACCTTCAAGGAAGAAGAGATTCTTAATCAAAGCATTTCTAATATTTTTAAGTTGACTGACCTGCAACTTCTCTGCCAGTGTTTTCAGGTGTGGATTAAATTACTTGCACGTTTAAACGCCTTATTGTGCATAGAAAAAGAAAGGTAGTTCACTGTATCTTCAACTGATGGATGCAGAAGGATGGATAAAGGCAATTAAAACACTGATCAGATGAATAAATGGCAAACTGATCATCCCTTCTTATAGTGCCGTATGACACGGGGACAACCTCCCTGCTGAAAATAACAGCTACATTTGAAGCGAGCCCAGGCGCTGATTCCTGACTGTTCTGAAGAGATTATGGACGGATATTTGTCAGTCCTAATGTAAATGGGAAGACAGAAAAGGCTTCAAAAACTACAGCAGCAAACTATGCTCTTTTGTACCAAAATCCAGTTTTAATTATTTGCAAATGCTACACCTCTGTGAATCAGCTAAGCTTAATCCTCGAAGAAAAGGTTATTTTCTTATTTGTGGCAACGAAAGGCAAGGCAAAACTCTCCTGACTTATGCTCGGCCTCGGAGGATCCGAGTGGCTGATGCTGCCCAACAGATCCAAAGAGATGACACTGATGCCCACAGAGGCAGCAGTTCCAATACCTTCCCTGTAGGAAAAGAAAGCAGAGGAGCACTGGATCCATACATGCTTGCAAAGGCAAAAAGGTAATTAATGGCATTTTCATTTGTGGGTATCTGCACCATCGGTTGTCTATACCAGAGAGACGTTTCTCCTCTCCCTGTGAATCACGTTCAATGTGACTTAAATGTTCAGCTCCTAGGGACAACAGCATCTCCCAGCCTGAATAACTACAGGTGGCTACCAACAGCCAGCAAACCGGCAGCGGTGCGCAGTTGGCAGCTCCGATCTACCACTGTCACGGCTCTTCAGAGGGCTCCTTTGGCTTCTGGATTTGTTCAGTAGGTCCAGTCCCAGGGTCTTGTGGTGTCAATACTTCCTATGCCAATGGAGAACAGCTCTAGAAGAAGCTGTTAGGCCTGTCCCAGCACAAAACTGCCAAATGCTCACAATGAATGCGTCTGACTCACAAACTGCAAAGCATCGGATTTGGTACTGCATGCATCAGCTTCCAGACATTACCACGAGCATGTGCAGTCATCCATCCTTGGGACTAGCAAGAGTTCATCGGCAGAAGACAACCAGTCCCAACGGCAGAGTAGGAGAGAAACAACACATCAAAAAAAAAGGCATTGTGAGATAAGAGACTTTGCTTTGAGACCTTCTGTGGTTAACAGATGGCTCCTACAGCCGAGTGACAAAGCAGATGAACCACAAGGACGCTGGCTAGACTGGGATGTGGCTCACAGTATTTCCCACCGGTCCTATCTCATTTGACTCAAGACATGACTAGCAGGAAAGCAGACCTCAAATCTTCCATGCATTTGGCTAAGACTCATTTCACAAGTCTATTTTCAAGACGTGATTTTTCTCTTCCTCTCCCACACAGCTCTTTTACTTGCCTTAACTAACTCTCCTTTCTGCTGGAGCTCCAAGTCTTATTCGTGGTAGTTTAGAAGGAGAAGAAAAAAGCCTGAGATGGTCACCCAGTGGCTCTGAACTTCTATCCGCATCTATCTATATGTAAAACTGCCACTAGGTTCCTATGTAATCGAAGTCCTTTCAAGGATGTTACCGTATTATTTAGCTATTGTGTTTAAAAGCCAAGATAAGCTACTCCTGTCGTGGTATTACTTTAGTTTTGTACACCTAATATGCATTTTTCCACTGAGCACAAGAGGATGACCGTTACCAGTTCATATTAGGATGAATTTATAAAATGTTATGGCGTAAGAAGCCTAACTCCTGAGTCTACCTGTCGTGAAGTGTATTCTCCATGTCCAGTAGCTTTCATCATTTCTGCCGGATTCCACCGGCCCCGGTGACTCGCAGGGCACAGGACTTTGCAGCAGGGTAAATATACAGGGGCTGTTTGCCTTCCCCGGAGGAGCGATACAGGATTAAATGCCATCTACAGTAATGCTCGTACTTCCAGACGCGTGTCACGGTGGTTCAGCGAAGTGCTGCTGAGTGTTTCTGAAGCGCTGTCTGACCCTCACGATGATTTCGCTAGCTCTCTCAACTAACATGAACTGGCACGACTTCTCTTTTTCTGCTCGCTTGTGCCAGTTGAGAATCTGTCCTGCACCATTTATAAAGCTGTTGTGAAAGATAGCATTTGACAGTGAATCTGAACTATAAATAGAGTTGGCTTCTCCTCTCCCCTGTGAGACAGATAGGATTACCGACCAAAAAAAAAACCAACCACATTTAGCTATCATGAGACAGGCTTAGAAATTACAGTTTCCCATGCACACACACACACGAGCAGAGATTTTTCAGTACCTTTGGGTCACAAGTCCAGGCTCTTCTCTGGAGGAACAAGGACTGCAACCTTTTTTTTTTTTTAAGTAAAAATTAAGTGTTTTTTTTTTCAGTAATGCAAGGATGCCATCAGCTGAATGCTGTATCGCCAAATCCCATCAAACTTGTCAAAATATTTTATCAACTAGCAACATTGCTATTACCTCGCTACTTCTTGTTTGAGGGGAGTAGTGAGTTGCTCAAAAAGAAAACCTAATTGTATTTGAATGCTATGCTCTGAATAAGGTTTGTGTTATAATCCACAATCTACAGACTACTTGATGACCATGCTTTGATTCTCTGCTACCTGAAAAAGCAGACTGTATTTTAGCCACTTTTTCTAGTTGAGTGAAAGAAGCTTGACAGATATGTTATCACTCATTAAAACTGAATGATGAGCAAAACAGCCATCTGAGACATCTATATTAGGCTTCCAATATTACAAATATAATTACAAAATCCCCAGTCATCGGACTATTTCCCAAACCAGGATTTCACAAACGAACTTTTCACTGGGAAAATAAGTGGGATGATATTTCTGAACCTGCTGCAGTTACACCTAGAGACATCACCCAGTTGAGTAAGGGTGCAAGAAAGATACGCCTGTATGTACCAACAGGAAAAAAAACCCATCGTAATCTCCAGAGATCGCAGATTATCAAGAGAGTTTTATCCTAGTTCCAATCATCGGACAGTTTTGAAATAGTGCATATACCATAGCGCAATAAAAGTGCGTCACAATTGTGCCCTGCGAAGTGCAAGCTTCGGGTGTGTTAATGAGTCAGGAAGGCTACGTATTTCTTCCTGCAGCTCATCGCTGCGTACTGTAAATGCTGGCCCTGAAACCCCAACTCCCTGGACTCTGGAGGGTGAGGTCCATCCTCCTCCTCGCCTACCAACATCAGTCTTCCCCCGGCAAGTCCGGTCGCGGGCCCCGCTCACAGCAGGATGGGGAAGGATTCCCATGCCCATCGCAGCTCCCTTTTTCTTGCTGCTCTTCTCTGGCTTGCCTGTGTGGCACAACAAAGATGCTACGTACCTCCACAATTAAGGACAGAAGTGAAGATTCATATCTACTCAGGACATGGGCTGCACTTTCAGGATGGACTGCTATTAAAAAGGGAAGAAATCAGATTTCAGGCTGCTCTCAGTAATCGTAATGGACAGATTAGCTTCCTAAATATTCTAAGTGATCTTGACTGCAGCTCTCGGGGAGGAAATAAGAAATACTCATTTTGTAATCCAGCCTTATTATAGCTCCTTTAGACTCCTTATTTAGCCAGAGGACTGAATCCCACAAAGCTCTCTGGGTGCAGTGAGATACTGGCAATGTTCTGGCCCTTCCTGCCTTTAATCCCATTGCATTTACTTTAGGAAGAAGGGAAAAGGTGAGTCCCACCTCTGTTTGTGTGCTCTGACCTAAAACTCCAGTGAAGTCTGTAGGGAGGTGAAAGGAGACATTTCTTCTCCCTGTATCTTGGGCAAGCAGATATTTCCCAGTTTCACTTCCATTGCTTTGCTTAGCAGTGAATTCCATATTGGTAGCAGTTCAGCTTCCCTAAAACCACTGACAGAATGTGTAGAAACATATAAAAAATACTAAACATTTTTACTATAGCTCTGAAATAGTTTTAAATCCTGTCTTCAGTAATGTAGCCTGTATTGTTTGGATAATAGGAGAGTCATTCTTTGTCAAGTTTGTGCCATACATCTATATGGCATTACCTGCAGACCCTAACACAAATGACCCCTTTTTCCTATAAGATCGAAGTATGAATATGCAAAGGTACTCCTGAAGTCCTCCACATGAAACTTAATTACAGCAGCCAGATTCAAGCAATTTATGCAGTAGGAATTCAGCAAAACTGAGATTCCCCCGCACAACCCTGCAACGTTTGCAAGCACGTTTCTCCTCCCTACGGGACGTACCAGCTAAACCTCGGTACCACCTGCACCTTGGCACGCACAGACATGGGCGGGTGGCATCGTCTGTGGTCACTATGTTTGGCTGAGGCATCACAGCTCCTGCCACCATCACAATAATAAATCACCTTCCTCCATGGCTGGAATCCATGCACACACAAGCCAGGGCACGCAGCTCCTTCTGTCATCTTCGGGGTTTCTCCTG
>NW_009594526.1:5033-43568 GCF_000690535.1 Cariama cristata | reverse complement strand
AGGTGGAGAGGCAGGTAGGAAGGGACAGAAGAGGCTACCCATTTATAGGACAAGGAATCTGTACGAGAAAAGACTAAACACACACACAGACAGGTGTGTAGGAGCACAAAGCTCAGGCTTTTTTCACAGCGTAAACAGCAGATTTTAATCAGCAAACCTCACGTTGACCTACAGCATCTTTCCATGGGTCATCCAGCTTCAATTGCAAGAATTCAAGGAATAACAAGCTTCAGAGGTTGCTTGAGTCAACAAAAGCATCTTCCCATTTGCTTGGATGGCCTGCAGGGCCGACGCACCGTTTTCTCATAGCTTTCTCATTCCCAACCTGGTAGCAAAGCAGCCACAGCCACCGTTGTGCTGAGCACAGGAGTCGGCTATGGGGTTAGCAGTTCCTCTCTAGCCATTTCCACAACAGCCTGCCCAACTGCCCTCGTTTTCGGGAACTAGTGAATTCAGACATGCTTCCAGACTTTGAAACACAGCATAAACCCTACCGCTTCAGCGACTCTCCTGCTGCCTGAGTTTATACAGGTAGGCTGCCACAGCTGCAGTGTTGAGCTCTGGATCATGATGCTTTCAACTTATATTTACAGAAAATAAGCTCAGTCCAACTCAGCCGTAGGTGCATATAATCCCCACTGGCCAACAAAGCCCAGCCTCCTGGCCTCTCTGGAAAGCTGGCTCTGAACAAGCATTTAGGAAGCTGGCAGTTCTCCGTGTGTCACACTCCTGGCCCAGGTCTTTTTTTCCATCCTGCTCTTTTTATTCTCCTGTTGCCCTTGCAATGACCTGACGTGCTCCCTTTGTGCTCGGGTGCTGAGCCAGTGGGACCTGCTCATTTGGCGCCGCTAATTAAGTTCAACAACAACATTTTTTTTTCAGCGGTTCTGTCCCAACACATTTAGTTGGGATTTTAAATGCTTTAGATTTCATTCAGCCCATGTGCACGATGGTGTCACAAGGCTCTCGGCCCGGCTCAGTTAGTCCCGGCCCTGGAAGGGCTCCAGCATCCTTGACACAGCGCATATAAGCTCTGTGGCAGGGGGGCAGAAGGGGACGGTCTGAACAAAACAGTCACCCAAATAGGAGTTACCATGACTCCCTGTTTCTTTTAACGCACAACTGCCCCGGCCAGGATCCCTGCTGATGTCAGCCTAAACATGAGCCCTGACTGTGACAAACATCAGCTCCTACGCCAAAGATGGCTGGTATCCTTACGATGCTAAAAAGCAACATCTGGGAAGAAACTGGGGGTCTAGCTACCCTTATTATGAGTTAGTTGTGCAGCAAAGGCAAAATACTGATTTAACTCTTCCAGGTCCAGGGGAAAAGTCTGGACAATGAAACAAGGGAGATCTCCGTATGATTTTTTGCCTACAGAAACGCTATCCAAACTATGTGGGGCACTTGGGCTCCATAAAGTGTTTCTGAGCTGCATCATGGTTCAGTCCGTACCATATGCCTCATGCTTAAATATGCTGTAAAACAGGTCAATCATTTAACTACCTGCAGTTTTTAATTTTTATATTAGTTTTTCATTTTTCTTTTTTTGCTCCTCTTAACTGCTCCTGTCCCTTCAAGGAATACCAACAAACAGCCTGATGGAAAATAAATAGAAAACATGGGACGAGAGCGAGTTCCAGGATGTGGAAGGAAAACGTAGGAGACAAGTCCGAAAAAAAAGATGTGGACAATGGAGGTGCTGCCTTAAATATATGAGTAAGGAGCTTAAAACCAAATGCAGAGGAAAGTGGGATTTTAACAACAGGATTCAAGACTGAGAAAAAAAAAGAGAAGCAGCTTGACAGCAGCACCTGAAATGAGCAGAAGGAAAATGAACGAAGGAGGGAGATGAAAAGATAGCAGCCTTCAGTGGAAGACGGATTGCCAAGCCTCGCTTTCTTACGGAAATGTGGACAGAAAGCCATGCTACTAGCTAGGTTCTACTGCATTATTTTTAAAACAACGCACTGCCTTTCGAGCTCTGCAGATCTTTATGCAACATGCGAAGGAGCCAAGAGCCCAGTAAGAAGTCTTCTGCTCTGCTAGACAAAGACTGGCAAAATGTCTCTGCTACATAATCCACAGGACAGATATCTGTATTCCCAGAGCGTTTTACCTACTCAACCTTTCTGGCATAGAAAGGGGTCTTTAATTTTTGTTGCTTAGCTGCAACTCTGGACAATTGCAAGCATGGGTTCCTATCCAATCCTACACCCATGACCATCTTCTTGCATTTCTACCAGCTTTGACAAAACGAAGCTAACTTGTTCTTTAGTTTTGCAATTACATGAATTCAGCTTAAGAAGAGATTTTGGAATAAACAGCATTTAATAAAAACGCATGCTTCCTGGAAAATTTGGTAGGATCATTGACAGAAGCAGAGATCTGCAAAACATTAAAAAATAGGAATTTTCAGGAAAGGATATTGCCAAGGCAACAAGCCAGCCCAAATGCAGAATTCTGGGGGAATTAGGTTGCAAGATGCAAAAAAGCATACTGCAGAGAGTCTAAACCTTTTCTTTCATCCTGTCCAGCTCCTATCAACACCGAATTTGATTTCTGAACTGACTGCATCCTTACAGATCGCTTCTAACAAAATCTACTACCCTTGCCTCCTACAGAAAAGGCAAGAGATGCTTGCATAAACATGCGAGTCCTTGAGGAGTATGTATAGACATCACCTACAGGGAATAAAGGAGCAGGGGCACTGTGACCTTTCTGCAATGGTATTTCACAAGGTACCTTACAAGAAATGTCAGCGGTGTTTGTCCTTATTCCTACATTCCCTTCGGCACTTGCTGCTGGCCACTTGCAGAGCATCGGTACCGGCTTCCGTGGGTCTTTGCTCTTGCCAGTGTGCTCAGAGCAGAGGTCCTGATCAACGGAGACCATCCAAGAGGAAAGAAAATTGCACCACTGCCCTCTGATCCAGAGGATTAGGGGACCCTGGACTCTTGCCCAGAGCCAGATCTCTGCGGATACGAAGGGAGTAATAACAAGAGCGAGGACAAGAAGGCTCTTCAGAAAGTCTTACTCTGAATTCCCAGGACCCTGAATGGATGGGGACGGAAAAGGTATGTTTGTAAGTGTTTTCGAGATGAGCTCTGAGTTAAATTGGGTGGCTGACAAGAGCAAGGAGCAATAACTGTTCTCCTTGCTGAGTGGGACAGTGTTTGCCCACATGCCTAAGGAGGACGATGAAAGTTATGAACGCTGCAAAGCCCCGCTGCAAATGCTGAAACCGACACCGGCAGGGTACGGCTAAGACGGCGAGGGTTCAGCGGGAAGGGTACTCAGTACGGCCCCAGCTACAACCCAAATAAGGACTGCTGCTTCGACAAGCAGCTTCTGAGTGGATTTCGCAGGGGACCTTATCATGATATAGGAAACAGCACCTACTGAATACCAAGTGGATCGCTCCAGGCCTAGGGAAGAGGCAGTCCAGCCAAATCATAAAGGAAAAATATGCAATGTTCCCAGGGACAGAGCAAAACCACCCAAACTGCCCTTCAGCCACGTGCCACTGAGATGGCGAGGTGCAATAGGGCCCTGCAGATGAAGCAAAGCTATAAGCAGATGAGCAACGTGAGTGCAGACAAAGAAGGTACAAAATGCTCCATCCTGAGCCTACATTCTATGTCCTCCGGTCAAAAGTCTTCTACTTTGTGGAATAAAACAGAGCTGAGCCTTTTTGAGGTTGGCAAATGAGTGAGTGAAGAGATACTGTTTCATGGGGGTCTGACCAGATGACAGAGGGCAAAGAGGCGCAGATAAACATTTCTGAGATCAACTTCGGGATTTTGTCAGCTGCCTGAGTCAATATGAACACAACAGAAAGACTCCTGGGGGATGATCCTTTTCTTTTATTCCTGGGAAGTGATGTTACTGCCATGGGATTTAAGGACAGACAAGTTAAGCTTTCATGACTGAAGGATGAACTCAGTAGCTTCTTCCAAACTCAAGGAGCAACTCAACAGTGACAACGTCTCTGGATAAAACTCCTGCCAGGGAGTACTGTGTACGAGAACTATTTCGGGAGATAGGAAGCTTCTTAAATGAGTGCTAGGAGATGAGCCATAGCCCATGGTCCCTCTCTGCATGGGGCATGGGAACGTGCCCAGGGCTCCTCGGGGGTAGCTCCCTTTATTTTGGTAAAAGAACTGTGGCAGCTGTATGTGCAGTTTATGAACTTCAGTAGGACTCTGATGTTTAGACTTGTTAGATTTTCTGGGCTATTTAGTGATACACTGCCTCATGCGGTCCTACACCCCTGGAAAACTCCAAGCAAAAGATTCAGCATAAGGAAGTCTATAAGGGCTGCAGCAACCAAAATGAAGACATTCTTCACACACCTCTTTTTGCAATGTGACAAGAGATTAAATTCACCTAATGACAAAAATAGTCTAAACTTCTCATTTGCTGATGGTCTCTGATCTTGCAGTTAAAATAGGCTGTGAACTCTGCGCGACTGGGTCTGTCCTGTTTGCTTTTACAGTGGTTGGCATGCCAGGGGGAGTCTCAATGTCTCAAAGCTTGCCAAAATTAAACCTGAATTAAACTAATTACTGCGCAATTATTTAGCAGTGAATAAAAAAGATGTTACCATTGAGAAGAAAATAAACCACAGACTGAGCAGCCCAACTCCTGGAAAGCACCAGGGACATTAGTGTGACAAGCTTTGCAAAACACAGCCCTGGTGATCACCTGCCTGCTGGATTCTAACCAGCCAAGCTGGCAAACCTTGCTCCATGCACTTAAACCATAAAATTGCTGGTTTGTGAGATCTCATCCTCTTACCTGACATCATTACCTCCATGGGCAAAGGATCCAAAGCAGGCTGTTAAGATCTGGAGGAAGTGGAAAAGTAGATGGACCTGAGACTTGTCTTTCTCTTCCTTATCCTCTTCCACGGGATCAACTGGGGGACGGTTAGGATCTGCAAGTTCAGAGGCCAACTTCATTTCCACTCCACCTTCCTCTGCTTCGATCTCTGCCTCGGCCACTGCGTTGCAATAGCTGGAATAGCTGTCATAGCGAACCCGCTTCTTGGAGTAGGAAACAGTGTCTCCCACTAACTTCTCACTGTCCTCTGGAGTTGACGTATCCGCTGCCTTAAAGGAGGAATGCACGGGCATGCCACAAATAGCAGCTGTATAACAAGTATAACTGTTGTTGCGTCGTAACAGTTTGTAGTTGTTTTCTTGAGCGGGCCTCTCATCAGTGGCCCTGTCCAGGTGTATTTTGTGGAGCAAGTCTTTGTATAAACCTGAGTCCTTGTGCACAGTGTGGTAAACGTGGCCGTCGCTCCTCATCTGGCCATCAAAGCTGAAGGTGCCATTGGAAACAGGTGATTTCACTGAGGTGTGCGTCATTGAAAATGCCCTTCCTAAAAAGGCAGAGATTTAGAGTTTTTATTTCTATGAAATGTAATACAGAAGCCCCCTCTCTCCCAATTTGTGAGACAATAAAACGGCAGGGATCCAAGAGTACAGGACAAAGAAGATCAATTTGCAATATATGCACTGAATAAGCTAAGATTCAATTCACTGCAAAATAAACTCCTTCATCTTCTGCGCAAAAAGAGCTTTGTTCCAGCGTTGGGTCTCCCCCAGACATGCTGTATGACCTGCCGCAAGTCACTTGGGATCACCTATCCAAAGGTGATACTTCAAGGTTAAACCCTCAGGTTCTTTGAAAAAGTAATTTCTATAAAATTCCTTTCTTGTAAAATAAGCTCTACTTTTTCTAAGGTTTTGTCTACGTTGAATAGGCATAATAAGGATTTCTGGAGAGGTAGTTTACTGTAATTTCATACTGAATATGAGGTCACCTTTCAAAAGTACCTATGTTTAAGAGACATTTACATAACTCTTAAAAATAATTAAAAACCCCAGAAAGCAAGAAAGTTCATGTTCTGCAGAAGTATCTCCTCAGCTTTTCCAACAATTTGTATGTCTTATTTCTATGAACATGATGATAGTTATTCCCACTGTATACGTTTAACATCAGTATATGCTGTAGGACATGTCACAGCTAAGGCAGTATTTCTGAAGAAACTATCTTTTCCATCTCCTGACTTCCCAGATTTCCACTATGCAACATTCAGAATTGGTTTTAGCTATTTTTAAACAGGAAGCACACACTTAAAGGGCTTCATGTTATGACTTATTTGATTTTGTAAGAATCAGTTGAATATATTAGGCATTTATTAACCAAATTACAGGGCTGTGTAGATGTTAGCAAAGTGATATCAAAGTCAGCAGACCACTAAGTGTGGGGGGGTGCGATCCCACCACACGGGAGAACAAAACGAGCTTTATGCACACAAGCCTACTTCTTATAAATATACGTTCAGAAAACAATGCGTGGGATTTTCCTAGTGGACACGCTCCAAACAGTCATACGTTTGTCAACTAAAGCCCAAATCTTTTCATCTCCTGTGGTAGTATGCTAATCATCTTTATGCTGAATTTAACCTTCATACATGAGCAATTTGTGTTCTCTGTATTTTTCCACTGCTTAAAAGGAAACACCATTAAGGATACAAAGTAAAGAAAAAAGGAAAGTAATTTGTGTTTTCAGCTGTTTCTAAAATTGAAATACAGCCAAACAAAATGTAAATGTTTTTAAGTCCTCTCTAGAAAATGTCACTTGTAAATGAGCATCTTTCCCAACAAGCGCTGAAGAGGGATTAGAGCTGGAAATCCCAAACATTAACTTACCATTTACAACAGAGACATACTTGCAGTTAAGAAGCCCTATCGAAACAGGGAGAAGATAAACCCTCTGTGTTGTCTTAGTTTCTTACCATAGGGTACACGCGGATGGTTTCCATTTGCAATAGTATCTGATGCCCCAGCAGCTTCTGTTACTGAGCCAGTAAGGGGAATAGTGCTCTCGTCAGATGCTTTGGCACCGGGAAGCTCTTTAAAGACTGGTGTTTCTTCATCTTGAATTTTATCAAGACTTTCATCTGATATCCTTGACAGTGCAGCATCTTTCTTTAACCGGCCTAAGGAAATAACAGTACTGTAATTTTAAACCCAACCTATCTGTCTTGCTGCTTATGTTTCCACTGTTTGCATCAATGGCATAGATCAATGTGGATACAATAACCTGGCTCCATTTCATACACATTCTTTATTTATTTCTAACACTTGTCTTTACTAAATTCATCTGAGAAAATTCTAGAGTATCTTTGTTTCTTCCTACAAAATTTGCCGAAGTAGGTAACTGAAGCGAGACACCAAGCTGCTCATTTATTGATGAAATCTGAATTTTTTCTCTGCGTTTTAAACACTGCATTTTTTGAGAGTAGCAAAGCAAACAAGCAAAACACTGTAAAGCTAAAGCTGTGATCAGCCCAACTTACTGTAAAGTTAAAGAAGTCACTTAAAGATAACCATTCTGCCAGATTTTTCCTCTTTAACATTTCCTTAATAAAATATAAAGCAGATTATATTCCAGGATTTATTTTCCTGTTTCTGCTAGGCTCTAGAAGAAGTAAGCACTGCAACAGATCGCCTAACATGGTTTTGAATGTCTACCACTGCAGGTTTTTAAGAGCAGGTTACACAAATACATGAGGAATAGCTTAAGTACATCCTGCCTGTGGGTGGGGACTGAGCTAAGTGACCTCTCAAGGGCACTTCCAGCTCTGAAATGAAATTTTCCGAGATTTTACATCACTCGCATTTCATCAAGCAACTACTTACTTTCTATTTTTCTCTTCATCCAGGGGCACACAAAAATCCAGACTAAGATGGCAAACACTAAGGATACGCCGACTGATATTAGAGCAATGGCCCACATTGGTAGTACCAGTCCCAGTACTGTGAAGACAAAGAAATAAAACCCAAGCAAACTGTAAATTAACATGACTTAATTATCTTAGGCAGTGGAAGAGCAGTCTGTTGCAGAAAAGCCTGTGTTCACAATGTATTCAAAACCAACATGAATGAGCCGATCATTTTTAACATGTCTATCAGTTAGTGCAGGATTTAAAGGTCTAGTTGACATGCAAACATTTGCAGGTTTAGTCTCCCAATTCTCTGTTACTCCACTGTGACCTTATTTCTAAAGAAGTCAGGGGTAAAACTCCCACATCAGGGCTGCTAAAACAAGTTTGTAGTGATTTTATACACTAATGCATGTTAAACCATGTTGCCCATTAGGGTAAGTATTTACTCAACCTTCGCTCTGGTCAATAAAGCCTGATGCTTAGCTTAATCTAAGCCATTATTTGCTTATGATAATAGCTTAATGTCGCACTTGAGAGGTGAGGTTTCAGTCTTGCAATGCGCAATCACGTCAATAACTCGTGTTCCTCTAAGTATCCCCCCAACAGAACTCCTTGTGCTTGTTCCATTAAATGATCAGACCCTTAATGAAGAAAGTGCTTGGACTCTCATCTTTCAAACCTGTATATGCACGCCTATCTTGAAACCTACGTGATTAATTCATCCTTTTGAGTAAACATTGTCAGGACGGAGGCCTTGGAGAGTAAATACATATTTCCTGAGTATCAAAAATGGAGTCCCACCTTTTTATTCACACACTTTAGAGACTGCTAAGCTGAAACAGAAGGGACATTAAGATTCTTATTTCATTTATTTTGCTTAATGAGTCACTGCAGAGTGCCTGACCTACTTCTGCAGTACAACTAATGAGGAAATGTTGGTTATACAGCTGATTTACTGTGAAACATCTTGGACACGTAGCCAGTTAGACTTAAGAAAAGGAACAGTCGAGTTATGTTACCCTCAAATGGGGAACTTCTCAAGCTTTTTATTAATTTCAGTAATGCTATGCTATGAAGTAGTCTACCAACTGCATTTATCTAGTACATCTAGTGCATCCGGTTTTAGAGAAAACAAATTTCTGTTCAAAAAAGGTCACTTTCTAAGCCTGCTTTCCTAATTCAGGGGCATGTTCAGGAGTCTCTCTTCAATTGCCTGTTCCTTCATGGCTCCGGGGAAAAATAATTTAAAGACAACATTTAATGACCAGAGTCTTCAATAAAGTAGTCAAGAGCATTGAACATCTTTTTTCTGAACTCTTTTCCTGCAAGTGCGTGTTTAAATGCTTAAGTAAAGTTAAATATAAACATATAAATGCAAATATATAAACATAAAATGTGTGAATATAAATATACAAACATAAATATAAAAAGCTAAGTAAAAGCTCAACTGTAAACACAAATTTAAATAAACATAAACATATCTGTGCACATAAAATATACAAAAATATAAATAAAGTCCTGAAAATGACATGTATCATTTCCTTCTACTGGTTGCAATGGAAACACAGCACCCAAGAAAGAAGATGCTTTCAATGCAGAAACAGGCTCAGGGCTTCTTACCATTGAAGGGAAAGAAAGAAGTAAACTTAATTAATAAGCTCCGTGCCCAATCTGCCAGAACAGTGACTCTGCTGGTTTCAGTGGAGCTATAGCATTAGACTGAGCGTGCACAGCCTACCTGCTCTTACCGCCCACTCTGAACCTTCCCTCCTTGATGCACGTATCTCGAATACCTTTGAGAGCTCAACATGTGCTCAGATTTACAAAGCCAAAGCTGGCAGCTCAGTATTTCCCCTTCCTCTAAAGAGGGATTTTATTTTTGTAGCTGTGCACTTCTCCACTACCTGGAGCGTTAGGAGGGAGTCACAAAAACACATGCACAAATAGAAGCATGATTTACTCTTGCTCTCATTAACTCCTGACGTAGGAGATGACCGTGCGGTGTCGACTGCAGGTTGGCAGAGCATCAGTATACACTGTGGGAAACCTCCCTCCCCTGCCTCCCGCTGCGGACGGCTCACTCACCTGGTGCCCCCGTGTACATGATGGAAAACACATTAATAGCTATTGTAGCAGCATAAAACACTGGAAGTGCACGGAGACCGTTGGGCACCGGGTCTTCCTGCATAGAAATCAAGGAAAAAAAGGAAACATGAGCTGGATTTTCCACCAGATTAATGTCAGCATGAATAGCCATGAGGAAAACACGTGCTCCCGAGTCGGTGCCAGGCAGGTGGAGTTTTTGGGTGGATGGTGAGAAAAGGATGGTGGCTTGTCTGGTTGCACCCGAATCCACAACGCTGGTCCTGGCAAGCACCAGCATTCTGGGGAAACTTGACACTGTCAATGGGAACCAGGGAGACAGGTTGTACTTTCAGGTCAGTTGCAGACCTGCTGCCTAGGGGCAGGTTTCTTTCTGCGAGTGTTTTCTTACCTATCTTGTCTCCAAGACAAGGAATCCCTTTCACTCGGCGTGACTGAAGGGTGCCGAGCAGGACAAGGCTTTGATATTTTTGGGACAGGGCTACAAGCATCAGTGCAACGCATCCATCGCAAAACCTTATTCCTAACCTCTCAGCTTCAACTGAGACAGCCTGGCACTTTCCACCAGCTAACAGAAATCTCTGAAATATTAAATGTCTGGCCATATTAAACAGGTAATGTACCTAAAGTGAGCGTGCGATGTTTAGCATGCCACTGTGCCTGCTGCCCACCGCGGTCTCGTGCCCTCGGTGCTCACGAGGAAAGGCTAGCTGACGGCACTGCGGAAATGCACCATGCGAGCCATGGAAAAAGCCTTTGTGAGGAGATCGCTTTGGCCTTTTGAGGGGCTCCGTGTGTTTGCAAAGAGCCTGGCAAAGCTAAGGGCTGGCTAATGTGGTTTTGTTTCCTGTTGCCATGAGCTATAAAAGAGAGCTGAGAGAAGGCTGCGGCCGCCCTGTGCTATGCCTCGGTCCCGAAGCGTGATGCGGCGTGGGCTGCATCCACAGGGCCAGCTGCTATTCACAGACATCCCCAACAAGGGCATGAACCCCTGCATCAGGCCATGGACTTGCAAGCTAAAAAGCTGCTCTTTTTTTATGCACAGTGCAAGTTGCTACCTGCTTATGCCAGAAGTTCTACAGATCCTACTACTTTGTGAATGGCACAGATGGCAGTCAGAAGACAATTTCCTTAGCTTGAACTTTTTCTGCTTTTATACCAGAGTTCATGTGATTTTGATGACTAATTTCTTAACTAGTTAGGTTCTGAAGGCAATAGAGGAATTTTTCCTCGTCCTTTATGCAACCTGAGTAATTTTAAATTCAAAGCTGGTCAAGTTTATCATCTGCTTTTATCACTGACAGTTATTTACATCAGAAATAAAGAATGATGAAGCTGAGGTTACAGGTGGTATTATTTATAGCAAAAGAATTAATCCCTCATCTGTTTATGTTCCCTGTATAACTGCTAATATAATGTCCCTTATTTTAGGTCATCGTCATGCGCTGCACTCCCCCATTTTAGCAAGTTGAATGGTGTGAGAGAAATGGAAAGAGTAGATAAAAGTGTTCTAGTTTCCAGTTCATGCTGGGTGCCAGGCAAATCATCTTCCGCACTGGAGATATATGGACTGATGTTACCTCAAAGCTGCCACTTTTGACTGAGGTCACTAAAACCCATCGATTCAGGTTTCTTGACAATCTAGGAAATATGCAGTTGCCCATCTTCTAATGTCTGATGTGCTAGAAAACCAAAGCTTAAAATTTCACTACTATGAAATACCAATTAGAGTATCTCCAAGGGAGGACTGTTCTGTTTAAATAACAGTCAGAACAGCTATCATAAGGCTAAGTCAATCCCAACCAGTTTGTACTAATACAGAAAAAATCCCAATGTACAATCCTTTAATCAAATAGAATATACAACATTAATTATCATGTAGCACCTTCTGAGCCTCAAATACTTGTAAAATTACTTACTCTGAACTTTCAGCTTTCAGCTAAGAGCAAGTACAGTTCCAATGGCTATAAAAAAATTACTAGTCTCCTGTCCAAAAAGCAAGCCACAAACCTTAAATTCTGGAAATGCCAGCACTCAAATGGGACGCTAGAACACAGCCTTCATACCAAGCACTCGCTATAATAGTGAGATTTCTTTACCTTGTTTAAAATGAAGAATCTAATCAGCACAAAGAGGACTCCAGACATCAAGCCAGACAACAGTGGGGAAATAAACCAAGAGGCAACTGTGTTGAAGAAAAGGAAAAATCAAACATGAAATAAACAGTAGTCTTGCACAATAGTTAAGTAAGTAGTTAACGAGCAATAGATTTAAAACAGTTCTTGTACAACTGGAATGAATGTTCCATGTGTTTACTTACAACTGGTGCAACTCAATGTCCAGCAACACTCATGAAAGTCAAAGTAATACTAGGCACTATTAGAAACATCAGCCAAAGCATTTCCTGATGATTTTGCAAGTTCAGCAATCTAATTAATCCGGAAAGTTTCTTGTAGTTTGATGCAGAGTGGACCAAGAAAGCCCTGTAATTTCCTAATCACCATGACCACGAATGTCGCAAGCAGGTGAAAAGCAAATGCATCTCGCAGGATGCCAGGCTGCTCGCAGGATGAAAGTCTCAATTTCCAAAATGCCACAGAAGCATCACCTGTGATGAATAGTGCGTGTACATTTTTTGTAGGCAAGGTTTGCAAGTGTCCGGGACTGATTTAACTGAAGTAGGTGACAAAACTCCCACTGATTTCAATACAATCGGATTAGGGCAGTGCTCTGGAAATCTCATCCAGAGTGATTTATTGTTTGTGGCACGGTTAACACATTGACTCTGCTGTCATTGCAAACTTTCTTATGCTTTCGACAGAATTAAAAAAAATACGCATTGCTTCAACTTCTCTAAAGCTTAATTGTATTTTCATGCCTTCAGCATCAAATCCTTTTAATACAGTGTTTAGGCTGCAACTCGGGTTACAAGGCTTCCAAAACAATAATGAAAACTCCTTCACATCCCTCCTTGGCTGTGCTGATCTTGGCAGTGGGAGGCTGTGAGTTAAACATGTGCTGTATGCCCAGCTTTCGCCTCCCTGAAGCTGGTGGGTGGAGAAACATGACTGTGGGCATTCACATGATGGCTAGCATTGTTGAGAGCAAGAACGAAGTAGTATGAGCTGCCACAAAAAGAATTAGAAGAGGAGGAACGTCACCTTGAAGCATGTCTCAGAGGGACAATGTCTCCTCAGCTTACTGCTGGGGAAGTGCAACTTGCGTCTTACTCCCTTCTCCACTGGAGACACACTGCAGCCCTTAAAGAACACGGCATCAGTGCATCTTCGGAATGACACGACTGGGGTGAGAAACAATTTAAGGAGGGAGTGCTATCAGCACAAAGTAGATTTCTGGGAATGTTTTTTGCAGGCAGTGCACACTGTTTCACATACCCTCACGTATAAAAGGAAACAGCATTTACCAATCTTGACAAGCTGCATCCACTGGACTCCCTGCGTGCCAATTGCCACCAGGGAAAATCCAATCGTAGCACCTACGATGCAATGGGTACCCGATATTGGGAGTTTCAAGAACGATGCAATCAGCTGCCAAACAGCAGAACCTAGAAAAAAAACAGTCATATGGTATAAACAACAACAGCAACAATAATGTCATGCAGAAAATTCTTCGCCATGTACCCACGTTCTTTAATGAGCGCTGCCTACACTCCATGTACACACCAGAGATCTCCTAAAGAGAGTTTTGTCCCTGTTCTGTCTCTAAAAGCAGATACTAAGACAGTTTAATAGCAGCTGTGAATGCTGCATCTTACTTACGACTTTTTATTACTAACAACTCTTTACACTGCACAACATTCTGCCTTTTTTTTTTTTTTTTTTGCAAGGCTTTCAGTATTTACAGCCTGTCTGATTAAATACACAAACTGCTCCCAGTCTGCATCAAGCTTAGGAAACCTTGTTCTTGAGAACTGGACCTGGAGGCCTCCCAGTGATCAGTGTGAGGAGGCATCCACCGTTTCACTAACGAACTACTCATGCTCCTAAAATCAGATGCTACCAGAGAAAGGCTCAAATTGTGGGGCAGGGAGTTTTTATGCCTCTTTTCAGTGACATGCGGCCATGAGTCCTCTATAGGAAAAATGGAGTGAGGAGGGAATAAGGACTCTCTCACTGCCTTCATTTGCAGCTCATTGCGGCACTGCAGAAATTCAGTACTGCAGAAGAGGCTTATCTTAGTCAAGGAGTAGCCAAAGATACCCGTGGCATAAGGAAATACGATCCTCTAACTTCGGGATGGTGGCTAACGGTCTATAAAGTAAATGCAACGTCTGGGGTCCCAACAGACGCTCCAAGGAAGGATGTATGCCAAGAGTGCAGGGGAAAAAAAAAAAAAAAAGACCCGAAGGACCAGAGAGGATGCCCTGTGTTCCTTTTCAGTCCCAACTTTTGGTAGCTGGATCAGAGCACAGCTGGCCACCAAGCCCTCCAGCACGCAGCTCCATGCTGCGACTCATTTTCACATTGCAAGGACCCAGGTTCCTTGCTCCTCTTGCAGCGGTGCTAACGTCAGGACACCAAAATCATTTTGGCAGTGACACAGCTTTCTGTGGATCTTGCCTAGTATTAGAGAATTCTTAGAAAGATCTCTTCTTCATCTTAAGACTTCATGGCCCTAGGGCTAAATCTTTATGTGTTAAGAGGCCCCAGTGGCAGCAATCCAACTGCTATGAGAGATCCCGTATTTTCGGGCTCGTGCCACCTCTCTTTAACAGATTTGCAGCAGACACAGGTGATAAAGCAAGGTCACTGAACATATGCTGTTACTCAAAATCTCAGCCTCCATCGATTCCAACAGGAGAAGATGGTTTGAAGGTCTCAAAACGGAGCCATCTGCAAATGGTGATTTGCTGGCATCATACGCGGCTACGTTTGGAAGTCAACCAGTTTGTAAAACTGATCTCTCCTGGGGTACTATCCCACAACAACTGGTACTCCTATTGCTCTTGGAAATTCTAGATCAAACACGGAACACCTGCTCTTTAATTTTTTGGCTTCCCTTCCACTGTACTAAAATAAAAATAAATACACTTTGAAACCTTTGACATGAACTTAAAGACCAGCAAGTGGAAGTGAGGTGAAAGAGAAAACAGATGGTAACATCTGTAAAGAGCCAAATAAACAGATAAGCCAGCCATAGATATGTAATTACAAAATACTCGGTCTAAAACATAGGAAAAATGCAACCAAGCCACAGCTGCACTGCAGATGTGTAGCGAGGGCTGGGTTTTTTGTTGGGGGAGGGAATAGACAGAGTATGGCACTATTTCTTATTTAATCAGCTTCACCTTGAAACCAAACAGGAGAGCAAGAGGGAAAGTGGTGGAGGACTGACGGGCAGTCTGAGAAGTCCAATGTGTGATCTAAAGAACTTTAAGGAGGCACATTAAGGAACAGAAGAAATTACAAATCAAGCCAGAGCAGGACTTTCCTGGGGCTTACAATACCTTAACTACCTACATCCAAGCTTTAACTCCTCTTTAACATAAAATGCATGTTCCCAATTTTTATCTTTGCAAAACTAACCTAGGAAGCAGGAGGCTCACTAGACCTGTCACAGAGTCCCAAATTCAGACTCTTCACACCTGCTGACACCGTGGCCGCACACCCTTTCCCCTTGGTTGCTCTCTCCCAAAGCAGGAGGTTTGGCTGCGGACTGCCCTGACCAAGAGTCGCCAGCACCGGCTTTTGGCTCAGGGTGCATTCATGCTCCCCTGCTGCTGAAGGCACTGCATCCATTCTCCCGAAGCTCCGGTGCTGCGTGCCAGCCGCGAGCCCCCGTCGAGTACCACACCACCTGCAAGACTGGGTTAGTACTTTGCTTTGCTAATCCTGGCTGAGTTGTCCTCTCTGTTGGTGGCATCTCCTTGGTCGCATCACTGCTGACTTCAGCTCCCACCAGGACCACTAGAACAACGCTCTGGCAATTCCTGACAATAACCTGACAATTAGTTAATGCTACAATTTACTCCCAAGAACAACAGTCCCTAACTTCCCTACCACCTAACAAACAACATTTCAATATGCTACAAATGATTACAAAATGTTACATTTAAAAATTTTAATCCCATTGCTCCCTGCTTCCTTTTTTCTTAGGAGAGAAGGTTGCCCTGAAAATCACCATCTGCTGTTTGCTGCGAGCATCAAAGGATCTTCCACCAACATCTGGAAAGAGGATACATTGACTTTTGGTCTCTCCCAGACTGTTGACTCCTTTAAGCCTCATTGAAATTCAGAAGCTAAGTTCATTCGCAAAAACATGATCATGAGGCATGAGAGAATGGGGAGGAAAATGCAGAGGAAAAAACAGAAAGAGGAAAAGAAAACATCCAGGATGGCTCAGAGAAAACACAGAAAAAAGTACCGTACAACCAGAGAAAAGCTGGAGATGGATTTGAGGAAAAAAACCATTGAAATCTGCAGTTTGCAACTTGTGATTAATTCTGAGATTTAAAATGTGGAATTTCTTCTTAATGCCCTTATTGGAGGAAGGGAATGCAACTGGTCATGAAGTTCACACAGGCTTATGTAAATATGCATGCAAATAAGTTGTTTTCTTTGAGCTTCTGGCCAGTTGCCTCCGCAGGGGGCATCTGAGACTTAAAACTTTGCCTGGCCAGGATCAGGACACCAGAAATAGATACAGAAAGGGAAAAGGACCCTTCCTTCCATGGGGACAGTGAGTATCAAGAACATGAAGGTCAGGAGATGCAGGTCACTTATCTTTCAGATGGTGTACGCTGCTCCCGGGCACACAGCTGTGGGAAATGATGGAGCTATCTCGGGAAGCAGAAGGCTAAATAGTGGAAGTGGAGTGGTACTAAGAAGGCACCCTACAGCTTGCGGGAAAGACCAGAAATCTGCAGCTGATCTTGAAAGACATTGAGAAAGAGGAACTGATGGGGAGTGCCAAAGAGCATTTGATGTGGTTTAAGTTGGGAACCTCACAGAGGGTTTGGGGAAGCGGCTGCGGTCCCAGAAGCGATTTTTCGCTAACCAACCCCTCTTCCCTTTGGGCAGGGGAAGGTGGCCAACCTTCAGGAGGCTCAGGAACAGCAAAAGCCCAAGGGAACCACCTCCCTGCTCTCACACACCTCGGACGAGTCCAGGAACTGGCAACTCAATGTCCATCTTGATCCATTAAAATTAAAAAAAAAAGCAAAAATCTGCCATTTCCCCAAAGAAATGGGGAAATAACTGCATGTAGTAGACCTCTGCATGAATTCACCTACCTCATGTGCAGGTCCTGCCTGAAAACTGTGGGGAGGTTAGAGAAGGTAGGTGCAAATAATATTTAGGTTAAGGAGGTTTAAGGAAGAAAATCTTTGAGTGGAGCATCCTTTTCAAACTGCGGATGCTGCGATGCTCATATAAATCACGTCGCCCTGTTGTGGGATGCCACTGACCTGCCAGAAGTGGTGCTGGGGTGGGCAGGGTGGCCCCTTGCCTGGGCTGCCTCTCCCACAGTGAAAGGGTTCCCTGCCTGCCGTCTCCTGCCCTTTAAAAGCAGGTTTGCTATTGATCCTTGAGGGAGCTCTCCAAAAGCTCACAAAGCCTCTTGTATATAAACAAAGAGTAAATACCATGGCTGAATGTTACTTACCTCAGAATATGCTATTTGTTCTAAACGGAGATTAAGCACGTGGAGCGGACTCTAAGGTACACTGAACTGCTGTCGGTTTGAGTCAGAAAAATTAAAAAGACCTTAAATGTGTGATCATCTATCTTTACTGCTCCCTTAGTTTTGCCATGGGCAAGTGTATGATTAATTGCAGTCACTCAGCTGGACAATCAGTTTAAGCAAATATGTCTGGATTTTCTGTAATTTTTAAAAACAATTTAGGTAATTCCTTCTTGTACGTATTCACTGCAAACTGCTATTTCTGTAGGATCTTCTGTACAGTCACAAAAGCTATGCTTACTTATTTTCCATTTACCGTCACAAAAATCTCCAAAATAAATCTTTCAGTACCCTAGGAATACATATATATGATGCATTAGGTTAAACATTTTTTTCTTCTATTAGTTAAATGTCTGAACCATTAAAAAATGTAAATGATTAGAAGCATTTAAAAAACATAAGAGACTAAAAAAGGAATACAGGCCCCTGCATTCACATAAAACCAGACGTGTAAGTCCAGAAGATGGGAATAACAACTAATTAATAATATTCACAACGAACAGGATGACAAATACACAACGAATGTTACTTGGAATAGGAAAGTATTACTTACCAACCATTGCACTCACTTCTCCTGCCATCAGCAGCGGGACAGTGTTGTTGTACAGGTTAACATCAATGATACCTTTCCGAATTGTTTCTCCTACTTTTGCTCCCAGTAATACTGAGCCAGTGGTTTCAAAAACTGAAGCCAAAATGCAAGCCTGGCGTAAAGTAACGACACCAGAGCCCACAGCTGTTCCGAAAGAATTGGCAACATCATTTGCACCAACTGAAAAGGCTAAAATAAAAGCAATGATAAAACCCACAATGACCATCCACAGGTACTCATCCATTGCCATCTTTCCCCAAACCGTAGATTAGCTTCCCCTTTGCAAATAGTTAATAGTCAAGGCTGGAGGGCACCGCAACGGATTTGGAAAGCAGATTTCTTGTAAACAATGAGTTCTCTCTGGAAAGTGCTGGGTAGTGTTAGAATGTGAAGAAACTGCTAACTGCTGATTTTCAAACTACTATAAATACTGTTCATTTGGCTGCCTTCGGTCAGCAGTGAAACACATTCCATATTTTGCTCCCAAACCGGTACAACTGCGATGTTCTGTCCTGCAACAGAAAAAAAAACAAAACAAAAAAAGAAAATAAAAGAAAATTAAAAAAAAAAAGAGAGGGAATACTCAGCGCAGCCCGTAACAATGCGCGTTTTCAGAAGTAAACAGATGATTTAAACCCATTAATGGGGTCCTACCTCGGCATGTGACTGTTCTAATCATAAAGCAATTCAGAAAAGGTTAAAGTTAGGTCACATCCAAAGTAATATGTTTCTTGCAATATCATCACTGACCGAGAAGATCTTTTGAGCAATTTCAAAGGATTTTGAAAGGTTGGGGTTTTTGTTTGTGTTGAATTTACTGAGCAGTGCAACAAGCCCTCTTTCTAGAAGGAGGATTCTTCTTGGCTCTTTGCACCCAGTGAATATAAGACGTGTAGAATATAAAGACGGTACCATACAGCCTGATTCCCAGCTGATGTATATCACCTAGCTGCAGCCATGGATGCACTCCTTTGAAAAACACTTTTATCTATATGTCTGTCTATATAGGAAATGCCACTGAAAATACTCTGAAGAGTATTAATATTCACCTATCACTGTTATCACCTGCCATGCAGTAAGAATACAATTTTCTTACAGCTTCTCAGTCACTGAAACAGCACAACAATCGCAATATTCCCATGTATCCCTACAGACCTAGAGAAGTCTATAAAAAAAGTTTAACTAAAAAGTTGAGCGCTCTGCTCTTTCCTATAGATGGTTACCAATGACTATCAGTTATTATATTCAAACCATTGTTATACATATCTTTTTGTACTTCTTTTGATAGCTTCAGTTTTATGGTTGCCTTTTGAATTGCATCTTAACAAGTACTTAATTAGTCTAATCTGAAAAATGAGTGAGCTCTTTCAAACCAAAAAATGGACAGAGAGGAAGGGACATTAAAAAATAAAACCTTCACCGTCCAAAAGACTGCTAAGCAGAGCGATAAGGCCCACACTGATGCCAAGATGGTCAAAAGCTAGAAGCAAATTTGCCCAAACCAGCTGCCTCGTCTCAGGGCTGCTTCTCCTCTGCCAGCGGCCACCACGAAGACGGGCCATGCCACCCTCTGCTTTCCTATCCATGTTGTTTGGCTCCAGAAAAGTGCCATTTGGGAGGTGGCAAGGGGTTAAATGAACATTTAGCAGCAAATACCCGTCAGCCAACTCCACACCTTTTAAGAAGCTTTTCAAGAGATCAGGGGATACCAGATGAAAAGCCCTGAGCCCACCTCCTGCTCCCTCTCAGTTTCCCCCCAGTTGCTTCAGTCCCATACGATATACCCACATCCACAGTTTCAAGACCATGTTTAATTTATTTTGATGACCCCAACACAATGTAGGTCCTACAGCAGCAAGGAGGAAGGGTCTTTGAAACCTCTGAAATAATGGCAAAATTAAAAATTAAAAAGATTTTGCATATTCCTGAGATGCTGGATCCTTGAGAACAACCAATAAGAAAATACCACATCTATACGTAAGCGTTTCCTAGAAACCCCTTAAGTTGATGTCAAGGATAGATACTTTCTCTAAATATACATATTCAACAGAAAAGATGTCCCTCTTTCTTTCTCTAGGTTCCAAACTGGCTGAACAACTGTTGCTCCAGTCTTTTCCAGACATGGAGCAGACATCAATCCTTGAATGCCTTGTACTCTAAAATAACATCTCGGAAGGTCTTAACGGCTAAAAACATTTGTATAAGGATTTTTATACTATGAGATAACATGAGAAAACGAAGCACCAATGCATTTTTGATGTTTGAAGACTCGTTGCCTTTTTATAACTCATGAGCACTCAGTCCATTGAGTGGAAAAGGACTTGACAGAGACAGAAAAGGTTAATGATATTTGGAAGAAATAATTAGAGTTAGCACTTGTTTGCCTGTGAAGGAAGACAAAACTCTGTTAAATTAATTCATTAAAAAAATTCCAGTATGTATATCAGATTTTTGCTAGGAGATGAAGTGCTGGACTAGCCTTGATCCTGGAGATTAATGACTAAATTCTTCATCCTGCATGGATTTACACAGTACCTCTGCCAAGTTAGCCTCAGTGCCCCAGTTTCCTCTCCTGAAAATGGGCAAAGCTGACTGAGATCCATGCATGCATCCACAGATGCTGTTATTATATGAGACCCGTTTGCTTTGGACTCGCAAGATGAAACACTCCTCTTATTCCCAACAGAGAATTTCTCTTTTCTCCACTTATCAACCAACCTACCAATTTACTGCGGTGACCCAATTTCTGGGATAAGGAAGAGCAGGGGGGTTGTGACATTCCCCCGCTGCAACGGAGTTCATGGGACAACGTTTGCCAAATCTAGCTCCTCCAGCCACAGCGAGTTCCTGCAGCTTCCAAAATAAACCACTAAGTCACAAGGTTGCCTTTATTAGCTTTCCTGGGAGCAGGGGGAAGAAGAACTCCAGATGGTCCCAAAGAAATTAAGACCTCAAGTGTGTGCATGTGTGCTCCTAAAACTCCTCGTGAAGGCCAAAGAGTCTCCCAAAGCCTGTCGGTGGGGCTCTTGGCAAAGGGCAGGCAGCTACATAATCTCCCTCCCTGTGAAATGGGATATACAGCCTCCGGAGAAAAGGATCTCTTAAGTAAGAAGTCACCTCTCTTGTCATTTTATGCAAGGTGATGGTTCAAAACAGAGCTTCCTCCAAAACTTGGGAGGCTCAACTTGACATCCACTGCGTTTGCACAAGTGACAGAGCACAGCAACGGCCATGCCTTGCCTTTAACATGATGAAAAGCAAAAGGAAAAGAGGAAAGGGAATGAACACGCGTTTAAAAATTAACAAGCAGGCAGCATTTGAATGGCTAGGTGTTGCTACTTTCAACCTTAAGTAACTGTAAGAAATGTTAAACATTTAAAGAAAAAAACAGAAATAAAAAAAAAGGAGCATATCTCTGCTGAGAAAGTTTTCAGAAATGTAAAATATCCTGCAAAGTAGGCCAGTGACTAAATACAGACTAAATCTTGTAGCATGCTTCTTTCTAGAGCCCAAAACACATCTGGCATGCTCAGACACGCTGAGCTATGCCCCTCATCACCTAATCTAACCCAAGAGCCTGTGGTATTTCATGTTACTGGGACGAAAAAGAAACTGGAAAAAACACCGTACAGTAGGGAATGGCAGATCTTCTGCTCTCTGCGTGACAGCTGGAAGTCACTAGCCTGCTTCTCTCCTGCACTCATTTATATTTCATCAACACGCCTGTACGCATGCCAAATGCAATTCAACCTGACCTGCTAGACGCTAGGAAATCCTCCCGTTTACCTGGGGGACCGATACCACCTCTCCACCAAGGCCTCCGCAGTCGGGTGCACTACGTTACTGCAGCAAACTCTGGGTGGAAAAGTTCATTTTCCTATTTATGCTTCGGATAACTCTTCCTGAACCAGCGCAGCCTGCACTGCAGCAGCCGTGCTGCAAACTCACCCTTGGGCATTAGCAAGGCAGAGGAAGCATCTCAGCTCCGGGGAGCTGCAGGACCTGAAGCTGGAGCATGCATCTCTGATGGCTGTTAGAGCGAAGGGAAACGCACAGAGATTAAATTCCAAGTTGCAAGAAGCTAATTCTGCGTTAAGGCAAGATTTTTAGCTAATACAGTTTTCTTATGATCCATTATTACAGTATCATACTTATGAGGTCTGAGTTGAAGCTTTTGACTGTTTAAATGGATTTAGAAACTTACAGAACTTGCATCTCAGTGAGAAAAGATTGATTTTTGGAAATGCTAAGCACGTCCCTCTGCCTCGCTGGCAGATGATCCAGACACCCGCCACAGACTTCATTTTGTTGCTAGCTAAACATCTTCTTATAACTCTGTCAACACAAAGTGCTATTTCTTCCGTAAGGGAGGGATGAAAACAAAACCTAGGTAAGGAAGCACCTTGATTCATGCAGAACGACAAGTGAATCCTCAGGAAAAAGTCAGGATCTCCTGGTAACGTCGAGATCATTTTAGGACATGTTTATATACAGACATTTACTAAGACAGCTCTTCTGGAAAGTATTCACAGTACACTTCTAAGCCTAGACAAGTTTTTAGTGAAAAAATAATACGAAATTTGAAAAACAAAGTTGTCAGTTCGTTTGGGTTTTTTTTGCCAAACAAATTGCTGCTAAAGAGAACGCAAAAACATCGAACGGTTAAATAAAAACTCGGGACGAAGTTCAAAGTCTAGGGAAGCAGAGCACATTACCCACCAGCAATCCAATTGTGTGACATAAAGGAAACAAACAGAGACCCCATAAATGTGCTTTTATCTTCTCTTCACAGAAAATGAAGGAAGAGCCTACTGCACTCATGAAACATTGACAGGTATACAAACGATGCTGTATGGAGCTCATACCATATCTAAATCATGCTGCGTGCAGCTCTTCTGCTCTCAGAAGTTGCCCCGTGCTGCAGTTGAAAACTTTCTCCTACTCCGGACGGGACAGAGATTCCACGAGGTCCTGGTTTTAACTGTTTTGTTGTTGCCCAAGTATGAGCAAAAATCAAAAGACAGCAGCTAGTGTAGCTTTTCTCAAGGTAACTCTTCCAACTACTCCACTTTGCATTATGACAAGACAGACAGGGAGGACAATTTCTTTTGCCCCGCAGTGTTGAAAGCAGCAGACATTTCATGATAGACAGTGGCACTGAATTTGTACTGACAGGCAGGTTCACTTCTAGTTACCAGTGACTGAAAAGTCTGTCTAAAATGCTTACCAGACAGCAGCTTCTAGGAGGTTATTCCATACCTCTCTAATTTCTGAATGTTGTTCTTTATATAAAACCGATCTGTCAGGCTTCCCACCTACGTATATAAACTCATACCAGATCTGGCATTCCAGTCTATTGGTACTAAACATAGCACTGCATAGAAACCAAGCCTGATTTATAACCAAAGCTACTAACATCGTTCACATCAATAATCTTTATCGTTTCCAGTTCGTGCTTGGGCCACAAGGCTCCCAAATTATCTGCTTTAAATTACTAATACTACACTCAGGATCTGAAAAGTGCTATTAATTCAAGTGGTTCAAGACTAAGAACATCCCTATATGGCTCTAAATTACATGCACAGGACTTGTCACAAGGCCAAGCACGATGCAAAGTTTAATGCTCTAGTACACAAAAAGCACCCCTGACTTAAAAAAAAAAAAAATAATCCATTACCGCATCTGCAGAGGCAGTTTTTCTATCAATCAGTTCCTATTTTAACATGTTCACAATGTGTTTAAGCATACTTCAGGCTACTACTCGATATGGAAACAAGACTGAGGTTGATAGCTTTCCAAGGACTCCCATCCAGTTTAACATTGCAGAGAGGGACTGTCACCACCAGCTCCCAAAACTTCCAGAGGATGCTTCCTTTTCTTAGTCTCTATCAACCTCTGTTCCCACCACTGAAAGGTCAAAAATGCATATGAAATATTTAGCGTAAGATTCTGTTGCTGAAAACATTCGCTAAAAACACAGACAGCAGTCACATTTAAACAGCAATTCTACAAGCAAGTAAGATAGGTAAAGTATCAACAAGTCCTTGTGCATTTGCTCATAAGTATCTTTCTCTCTAACTAAAGGATAATTTGGTCCTTCAGTGACTGAACAAAGTCTTTCTAACAAGCAAGTGGTTTTTATGATTCGACACTACAGATTTTTAAGATCCATTCAGAGAAAACAAGTGGTGATGGTTATAGAAAACAACTTTTATGAAAGAAAACCGTGCAGAGAAATCTTTTAAAACTCACCCAGTATTTAAAAGTTGTTTCAAAAGAAAAAGGAGCTAAGCTCTCCCAGCGACTTGCCCTCCTGATTGTAAATACAGGCTGAAGTCTAAAATAGACATCCTATCATTCAGCACAGTCACATTTGAACATGCAAACTTCCAGAGGGTATAAAGAGGGCTGTAACTTACACCAGGCAGTCCGGGGATCAAATTCACTCCAGCAGAGGAAAGCACACAAGACAACACCGAGAAGCATCAGTGTGAGTCCCGAGTTTTATTCAGTAGGTGAAAATCTGCCTCCTCTTAAGCAAAGAATTCTGCTGGGGGTGGGCACTGATAAAACACAACACTGCGTCACGACTGCACTAGTGAGACAAACCAATCCAATGAAGCTCAAATTAAAAGCAACAAAACGTTCCCTTTCCCACCCCCTCACCACCCCCCCCCAGCATAGGCATAGACAAGAAAGGAAATCTCATTTTTGACCGCCAGCTGAGCATTTTGGTGCGATCAGGTAATCTCTGAGGAGCCCCAGGTCTTCTATTTGCAAGCACACTTAAACGCACGCTTAATTCAAGGGCACGTGACGGTAGGGTACGTACATCCAATTTGGGAAAGATGTTGCATGCTTGTTACTTTATCGATGTCAGTAGAGGTCTCACAGGCTACGCAGACTGCAAAAAGTTAAAGATGCGCACGAGTTTTGACTGGATCAATGCCTAAGCAAGCAACTTCGCTTTCAACACTTCAATCTAAATTATTCAATCCAAATTCCTTCAATCGTTTTCTTTTAAGTGGGATGCATTTTTGCATGTATGTCAAGGCAAAAATAATGTTTGCCTAAAAGCACCCGACTTAGCTTTATATAAGATATTTGCTTTAATACTATATAATGCAATTAAGCCATTTTATTCAGCAAAAAGGAACATAAATCAAAACTGCATTGTCACAGTTTAAAAATCTGACAGACGCAAATTTATTTGGACACATTTCTGGTTTATAAATAAATGATGTTTTAAATTTAACTGTTCGGTTTTACTCCATTCTGAGTCACTCAAAGTCATATTCCAACATAATAAACTTAAATTGCTAAATTTTCTGAGTCCTGATCATTTGAGAAAAACCAAATCATCAATTTAGATTTATAAACACAGAGTTGGAAACTTAATTTCTACCTCGTCTATTTTTTCAAGTTTGAATAAAGAATATTTCTTAACAAGGAGGCAAAAATTTTCTAAATTGGTTAAATGCAGCTGCAGATGATATTCAGGGATAATTTGGTAAATCTGAAAAGTGGTTTACATTTCTTAAGAAAACTCACATGGATTAGTAAGCCTACATCATCTTCTAGAAGGAATTAGGGCAAAACTCCAGCTAGAAATCTGCAATGCAGAAAGGACATTAAAAATCCCCAATAAAAAAAGAATTATAAGTATCAGGCTACGATTCTTCATAAGAAATGCTGACTTTTTATTGAAGGTCAATACCCTACTACTATTAAGCTTGCAATATAGCTGTTAACTTTGGGAAAAGCTACATCTCTTCAGTCTGGTTGCAAAGTCTTTCCTTTTACTTCTGTAACAGCTGGCAAAACAGGCTTCCTAGTTTTAGAAAAGTGAGAAAGGTTGATACTTGCACACTGCTTTTCCCTTACGTACAAAAGCAACGTATTTTAACAAGAAGAATATTAATATTTTCCTGCAGATGTAAATATACCTTAATAATTTTTTATTTTGTGTTTACAAGTAGCATCAACCAATTCAAGTGAGAGCGATCAAAATTGTAAACATGAACTCAGCCCGTATTTATAGGTCTGGATTCCAAGGTTTTAAGGGTGAATAAACAAACAGAAACTTTCCCGGAGCACTTATTTCACTTTATAAAGTTAAAAAAAAGAACGCAAAATATTATTTCATGTTCTCTTTATAGCTGACAAGTTGTTGATGTCTGTCTTTACAGCTGACAAGTTGTTGATGTCTGCCTTGGAAAAGCTTAAGCCCGAATGGTCCGAGTAAGCGCTAAACCCATCCTAGTTGTCCTTAAAGGATCATTCACCCAGCCTAGAGTAACCACCACCAGCGTGCAGATGCAGGTAAAAAGACTGTTGAAAGGGCACGTTATTTGGGAGGTATCTACATCGATTTCAAAAGCCAGAAGTTGCCAGCTTGACCTGTGGGAATCATCTCGGACCCAGGAGAACAACAAACTGGAACCATTTGAGTGCTGCTTCCCACGAGCCGGCCTGACCACAGCGGTGGTTTCTTGTTGACCTAAGCTTCAGAGCTTGGTCTACACGCGAAGCAAAGGATATAATAAACAGCACAGAGAAAAGGAAATATCTTCAAAGTTTTTGTTCTGCTAAATCAGCATTGTGGACCTCAGGCATGGGAAAATTCAAGCCAAGATAGGTTGACCATTAAAAAGAGTTACAATTTGGGATACCACTAAAGAAGCAGGCAAAGGAAAATTTATACAACCACAAAATAAATGATGAGGATTGACTTTTGGCAATGGCAGCACCAGTATGGTTCCCATCAAATCAAATATTTGTAGAAATGATAAATATTATATATTTCAATCTCAATCAGATATAATAATTTTTTTTAAAATTGTAATTTATTCTGGTAAATCCACAATTAAGACATCCCTGTCTGATTCAACAAACCCACAGTAGGCAGATTTGTATTCTAGTTTAAATAATGTAATAGGGCATGCCAATTTGAATAATTCATTTTAAATCCCCTTTGTTTTGCATTTCTGCATCAACTATTTTATGAAAGATGCCTAGGTTCTCATTTACCAGTAACCACTAAAACAATGTTAATTTGCAACTTAATGTAACTTTTATGTCAAATGTAACTCGGCTTTTTGCCGTTCAGATGGGAAGGCTACATATTTAAGTGATTATACTTATTTTAAAATACATACATTTTCAGTAGAAAATAGTGGAGGATGATTGTCCTTTTCTAACATAAAAAGCTCTAAGAATTGGAACCTGAATACCTGTAAACTGCATTTGGTCAGAAACAGAAATACAATAAAAACATCCGAAAGCTGCAGGATGTTGTTCCAGTTACATCGTGCCAACTTAAATAAGGTTACTGACCAGCAACGGGAGCTTTCAGGCTTTCGCATACCTGCTGGTACTCTAAAACTGGAAGCCATAAGCAGCTGGAACTGGGGACTTTTTGTTTCCCTTGTGGGCCTGGCTCTGCCTGGGAACACTTATTTCACCTCAGTGTACAAAGGAAGAAAATAAAATTAATGAAGAGGAATGAAAATGGGTGGCAGATGACTGCACAAGCATCACATAGTATCTCAAAGAAATCCAGTTCTTGCAATACCCTTCTTTCTGGTTTTGGAGGCCCCCGTGACCATCAACACCACGGGGGACTTGAAGCAGGACACCACACGCCGATCATTACCTGGAAATCAGCCCTGAGGTCCTTGAGGCCAACGGAGATTTAACACAGCTCTGCCGAACACAGCCCCATTTCTGGGTGCTTCAGTAACTCCATTGTGCCTACCGAATACCAACAAAACTCTGCATATCTGCTCTGCGGACAGCTACAAACACAGTTCAAGCTGGAAAGAGCCGGCTGCAACCAACAAAAGCACATCTGCTTTTGCATATTGGGTAGCAAGCTCCAACATACTCTGTTATCTAGTAGGATAATCTCCGAATAGAAAGAGATGGATCCATGTTTCACTGCAAGAAAAACCATCTCAAGGACTCTCCAGAAAGTCTAATATGATAGATGCAAAAAGTCACTTGGCATTCAGGGATGGAGCAACTCCTCTGCTCTGAAGAAGCAGACCATTTGGATGGGCTTTCTCGATGGCTCTGAACTCTGTCACACTGTCATCCAAACCTCTTTTTCCAGCAAGCCCCCGGGCTCTCAAAGAGGACATCCCACCCCAGCTAGGAGACTTCCACTCCTGACGGTCGAGGTAAATTGGCTGTGTTTGCACAGGCACGTAGGGAGAGCGGCCATGTTACACAGCGTGACTCTCCTTGAGATCACACTTGTCTACTGAGCGAGTGAGCCCTGGGAAAATGAAAAGGAAGAACCCACAACTGGAATTGCCAGAGGCCAAGGCTGGCGCAGGGGATAACACAGGCTCCGGGTGTTGTGTGGCCTAGGAGAGCCAGGCTGGCTCCAACCCCTGCCACAGCACAAGCCCACATCGAGCCAGGAGGAGTTCAAAGGCAGCAAACCCATTCTGAAGGAGTAAGGCTTTGGCCAGCGCCGATTCAAGCATTGCCCCAGTTAATGCCGGGAACCGGACTCGTATTGCCCACAACTCTGGCTGATTCACCGGAGACTGAGCGTACTACATCCATACTAAACCCAAGGAAAAGGGGGAACTGCTGCTCTGAGCCTCCCTGAGCTTAATCCATCATTCCACCTCCCCAGCCCCATATCAGAAGCAAGCAATCAGCATGGGCAAAGTATGTCTGAAAAGCCCTGGCTACTGCTGACAACTCAAGAAGCATTATCGTGCATTACTAACGGACTATACTAACTTTACACAGAACATAAAAACTGTCCATGAAACACTCCTGTGGCAATCAAAAAATACACATTTTTCAAATTCAGAGGCTTATGCAAAGATCCCCGTGGTAAAAAGCCAGAGTGTGGTTGCCAAAAGTCAACAATGTGAATTTTTCAGATAAAGGAAACCTGACACGTCAAGCCCCAGATTGCCTGCCATTTCTACTTTGGTTGGGGTTTCAGAGAATAACCGCTGTGCAGTCTTTTTCCCATTGAGCCAGAAGAGATGGCTGGCGCTCCCGTGAGTCCAGCAACCCTCTCTCTTCAAAGGGAGCTGGAGTGAGCAAGTAGCTATCAACATGCCAAACCACACTGGCTGGCTCTCACTGCCAACCTCCAAAATCGGTATGGCCAGCAGGACAGAAGACCAAGCACTGCTGAAATGAGCTAGCTGCATGCCAAAAAGAAGAAAGGACCAGGGATGTAACCAAAGAGAGGAGGGACGATGACACTCAGAGATGTTATGGCAGTAGGTGGAAGCCGATGAAGCCAATACATTGTGGCAATGGAAAATCTGCCTTTTTTTTTTTTTCCTCTACGAGCATGGCAGTAATAAAGAGATAAAGGTGGAAACAGCAAAGCAAGCTGTGACCTCAGCTTCATTTCATAGGAATAGGAGCCAGATATTGTACCTAGAGGCTGGTGACCATGCCTAATACTGTCTGGAGACAATGCAAAGAATGGCACCTGCCAACTAATATGCCTGTTTTCCCCCTCAAAGCCCAATAGGTGCTGATCTTTGGTCTTCAGAGTCCATGTAATGGTCCACATCTCTCTCATGTAGCCTTTGCTGCTAGATACATGAGGAGCACGATGGTGAAGCAAAAATCTTGAGCTCCACCTAGAAGGCAGAGTTAACATGCCATCTGCTTCACTGTAGGTGATGATACTGCTGGAGCAAACAGGTGGCCAACAGACTTGTCACAGTGGCTAGGAACTGCATTATCGCCAATGCAACACACCAAAGAATGTCCCATAGTCAGGCACTTCGCTTGGCGAACGCCTCCAAGAGGACTTACTAAGGGCATCCAGTCCTGTGAAGCAGGTCAAGAAAAGCTAGGCTTTATCCTCTACAAAGGAAAATGTTGCTCCCCAGTGCTTCTCCTGTGCAAGAATCAGCACTGAAAATCATAGGAAAAGTGCATCTACAAACCAGCTTAATATAGTGCCCTGGTCAGGGATCTTGTTATCAAGAACCCTCTCCCTCAGATGAGTTACTGCTCATGGAGAGGTGACTCCATGTTTTCTCTGGGCTTTCCCTAGCCTGGGAATAAACCCTGGTAACATTAGCATTTGTGCTTCAGTAGTCCAGTGCTTTCATCCAGGTGGAGCACAAAGAGTCTTCCTAAAGGTACCGGCAAGATAACGGGACATGCGTTGCCTCCAGTGAACTGACGAGTGTATTCATCTGTGGCAAGAGCTTGAACAGCTAGAATTTCTCTTCTCTTTATAGCGTCTGTGTCAGCAAGCAGAGAAAGTCATTAAGGTAGCAGAAGATACTTGAGTACATGGCACCAGCAAACGGTGCCAGTGGCTAGCGTGCCTCATCCTCTGAAAAAGGTGTTTATGGCTAAGCTCTGATGATGATAGTGATGCATTACAGCACCTCAACGGTTGCCCAGAGGAAGAAAGATAGCATGGATACTGCTGAGAAGTCAGAAATAGCAAAGGGGATTCCACGAGGAACCCTCCCTCTTCCCTGCCTTTCTGGAGAAGGGTGAGAATCAGAGCTGGCTGTGCTAGCATCCTGCTATGTCCACCATGGCTTGAACGGGGACTTCTCTAGACCTATGCATCTCCCTTGCAGAAAATGACCTACCCGACGACGGGAATGGCAGAGTGCTGACACAGACCTCTCCGCTCCATACAAGCACTGAGAGAAGAGCCACACCATTCCAAGGCAGGGTGCAAATTCCCAGAGAGGTGAGTACCGGGAAAAAAAAGAAATCAAGCAAAAAAGGAAAAGAGAACCTAAAAAAAACAAATAAAATGAAGTCTATGGCAGCCAGGTATGACAACCACACCACACGGAGAGAGTCCTCTGGAGTACAGAAGCACATGCGGAGCACATTTCTTGCAAGACTTGGAAGGGACTACAATCTACCTCTGTCATACTGATAAGGAAAAATCACTCACTTATCCATAAAACAAATGAGTAAGTGGATCATCATGTAAAAAACACTGAATACTCAGAAAAAAAGTATATAATTTTTTTCTATTAAAGAAGTAAACAAGGAATCTATAATTAATAAACAACTGGTTGTTTCTGGTCACTGAGACCTTCAGAAGTCATAGAAGTCGTTTCCTCTTCCACCTCTTCTACACATAAATTAAACAGGGAAGATTAATTATGTCATTTTTTCAACTCTCAATCAGTTCCTCAGCTTTGAATTAACCAGATATTGAATTAAATCAAATGAACAAAATGATGTGAAAAAAACATTTGCTCTGAAATGTTGGAATACATTACTCCCAAAGTGGGCTTAATATTTCAATGAACACTGTCTCCAAGCATTTAACTAATCTCCTGCAATTTGGGTTTGTTTTCTTTAAAACTTCAGCAGACATGAACACCTTTGAATCACTTCATTTAACACAAATAACTAAACAGATTACAATAAATTTGGGCTATATTACAAGTTTGCTTTTTTCAAATCCGAAGTCCCAGGGGTTTAAAATAAAAATAATCCTTTCCAGTTTTAAAAATTTCTCAACCAAGCAAAAGTATTTTCCATTCTCCAAAGTAATCCAGAACATAGACCATAGTGTTCACTAACGTACATCAATCTGGGACATGCTGGTGTCACTAATCTAACATGAAATTCAGGTGTGCAGAAGACCATTCTGTATCTACTTTACAACACAATCATCAGTTACTGACAAATATATTTAAAATATGAAAAAAATTACGAACTGACCCACTGGCTACTCTACTATTCTGGGACTTTTTTTTGCCTGGGATTCTCTAGGGTTTATTCAGAAAATGGGAATTAATTGCACAAACTCAGAGGCACACTTCTCCATCAAGAAAGTCTTCCACAAGAACATGCAAAAACCCACACCGAGCGTGCCTCACGGGTCGATCTAAAGGCGGCAAATACCATGAAAGAAGTCATGCTGGAAGAAACACTAGGTGAATGTAGAGGCAGAGGTAATATGAAGAAAACAGAATGTGCAGATTTACTTGTTCCAGTCAACAACAGTAACTAAAGTTTATTGATATCAGTTTCAGCAGCTAAAAATCCATGGAAACATTTTAATATGATACAGACAATACTATCCCATATTCAAATTTCTATCAAAGTAATAATATATGCTAGGATATTCTCACAGTCATTGCGATTTACTTATCAATTAGTACAATAAAACCTATTTTAAAATATAAATATTACTAAGTGCAAACAGGCTTTGTATCCAGTTGTAATTTAGCTGTTCAATTACATGGAAATATCTAAGTAAAGAGACTGAAAAAAACATAACTGTTAGCTACAAAAATAGCTGGACACATTCTCAGCCACTGTCTCTCAACTGTTCCCTTTATATCCACTGTAAAACTATTTCCAACACACTAATCACATCTATTTGGAAGAAACTAAAATTATATGATTTCAAACTATTTTCATTAGAAAAACAGTCCTTTAACAACTGCTTTTGCTCTTTCATCTAATTATATACTCTTAAAAGCCAAATATTCAGTCAGTATGCAAAAATAACCATAGCCTTTTATTAAGGATAAAACACGAGATAAAGAGTTCCTAAGAATAACAAAGATACTCTTTGCCTCTACCAGCAACACTGTACAATATAGGAAATTACATTTAATTTTAAAATTTTAAATACATATATGTCAAAGTCTTAGTAACTCTGTATCAGAGACTTACTACAATTAGGTCTGTTCACAGCATCCTAAGTTGCTGGACTGCATAGCTAGTATTTCCTTGGAGATACTTCATGTAACAGCCAAGATCTTCAAAAAACTACCTTTCTAAAAAGCTCTCCCCTAACTCAAACCCCACCGCCCTGCCAACAAATCATACCTATCTGGAATATTTTTGTGACCAACAGTCAAATAAAAAAGACTGAACTGATTAAGATTTTATTCTGACAACTGTCTAAGGACAGCATAAGAACAATACGTTACAAGGTTACTCAAATTAAAGGGCTAGCACTATCTTTTTTTTTTCTTTTACCTATGCACCTGTCACACTTTTTATGCAAAGGCTGTTTATTAAATGCAAGCAAAAGCCCTGATTTCCTGTTTCGTAACGGTCATGGTCTGATCTTCTCCATATTCAATGTATGCTTCTACAAAAAACCAAAATTGATTTCAAGTACAAAGCAGCAGCTATCTAATCCACAAATAAAAACTACAGCGATGTTCTGTTCTTCCTAAAACAAGCCTGAAGCTATGATTATATTAAAGACACAGATGTCAGGGGATTTTTCAATTTCCAAACAGATATGCAAACAAAGTATTACAATCCAGGGGTGCAGGTAAATGAATAAGCAAGCAAACTACATGACATTTGTGCAGCGTCCTCTCAAATCCTGCAATCCCTTCTAGAAAGTCTGGGTCTACATCTCCCTCTTCTTTACTCATGTTCTTCTCACATGGCTTGGTCTCAGAAACTTTCCATGCCTGTAACGGAAACTTGAGCCAACTTCTTAAATGTATGATTTCTTCATCTCCACTCATCATCCACTTCTGTTTCTGAGAAGCTCCTCATCATGACACCTGTATCTCAAGAAGCAAAACAGGAAACATCACAGGGATGAAGCAAGGAAAGATGAATAATAATATGCCTCTGTGTCTTTAATAAAATCCCAACTTTCATTCAAGTTCCTTTTAGGAAATAAAAGAGTTCCTTTCACAAAAGCAAAGTTTTGCCAAATTAGGTATGTAAACATCGCATGCCAAAATTGGAGTAACCAACAAAATCTCCCAATCTCCGTTCCTGACATGATGAGGAAGAGAAATCCTGTACCAGCTAGCCTAACATACTGTGGAAAACATCATCGGGTGCCAAGCTTGTAGAACTAGTCTGCGGCAGCCAGCTCAACTAAAAGAAACCGCTGACCCATCTAACTTATCCGCTACTGAAAACAATGCAAGTTATCTTTACCCAGGGCCTGTTTGTCCAAGTAAGTAGAGCTCTAAGCCCACAACTGAGATAAAAACAAAGATGTGCGCCTCTCCTCTACTTTCCCCACTGCTTCTTAATCTACACGACTTCCACAGTATGTTTGCTTTTTAACACACTTATCAGGTACCAGAGGAGACACTTCCTCTGCATTGCAGCAGTTTAACTACAAGGTGACAAAGGCCTACGGTATTTTCAACGTGTCTTTGTCCCCAGAATCATGTCATAAAGTTTGGGGGTGGGGTGGAGGGGATTTGCCTATCTGCTTCTGCCATCCAAAACTTGGGATCGAGCAGGCCCAAAGCCAACAGCACCACTGTTCAGAGTCAACAAAAAAAAAAGGCAGAGGGATGACTCATCCACAAAATGGAGACATAGTCATCTTGCGTCCAAACAAGCAGCCCAAACCATTTGCCTGCCTCATGATTTTGCCCGAACGCTGATCGAGTCGGTGCAAGAGAAATGATTTCTGCAGCCTCCCCAGCAATGAAGCCTTCAAGACAGATAAGGAGGCACCAAAACCATTCTGCCGGCCAGCTCTCAGTGAGACAGAAGCATGAAAACAATTTTTCTCTCTCCCTTTTAGGGTTAAGACCATCTTTAAATAAACATTAGCACCAAAATCTCTTCCTAGCAGAGGCAGAGCAGATCCTACCTCTTATCAGCTACCATCTCAAATTCTCAGAATTCCACCTCCCATCTGAAATCCTCCTTTCTTCCCCAAAAGCACTCGACAGCAGCATGCTGCATACATGGGGCACACTTCACTCAGAAAAACAGCATAGTCCTTGGCCAACTCCTTCCAGCAAAACGACGGGTCCCTTTGGCTCTCTTACACTGAAAACAAGGGATAACTGTAGGGGCAGGGTCCCATCAGAGCACAAAAAGTCTTGGCTTTGGTTCTTGCACGTTGCAGTAAAGAAGGTAACTGAGCCTTGCACAGTCAAAGGAAGAAACCCTCTGACAATGCTCTGGCTATTGCAGAAACAATAGCTGTTAAGTAACCAGACAGAAATGTATTTGCTGTGCAGGGATTATGTGCCAAAGAAAAATACATATTCCCTCAATTCTGAATTCTTGAAGAAGTCCTTACCCTCAAAAGTGCTTAGGAGGCAAACAGTCCTGAAAGCCTGTGCCTCACTGATCATTTCTGCTATTAAGAAACATGCTACTGCCTACTCAGGAACAGCAATTATCACAGATTTCAAGAGCTTACAGAGCACAAAAGCCGAGGCAGTCACACATGTCCTATCAGCAGGACATCCAGAACATGTCCAGCTACCATCCAATTATTTTATACCACAGTGATCCTTAGTCTTTTATCGTGATGATCACTGTATACAAGAAACAGAAATCACAATTTCACAGTTTCATAATCATCATAACTCCATATTCTCTCTGAGCACCAGAAATTAACTGCGGACAAGTAATTCAATTTCTTACTGACATCCTCACTCATTAATCAGATGTCTACCCTCAGCATATGCACCATACAGATTATAAGACATCTAGGCTGCTCACTGTTGCATATAGAAAGAGAACTGCAGAAAAAGATTAATAATTGTCAAAAAGATCTGACGCTGGCTGTCACCTGAAACAACCGAGGAATTTTCAGTTTTCTTTTGAAGAGACAATTTACTGGCAGGCTGGTACTTCTAACTTTGATCTTCATAGCAGCCAACACCAGCAGGAGAATTTTGTAGCTCGGTAACAAAACACAGAAACCTCCCGGACTGTTAACTCAATTACAGTATTTTGGCAAGGAAGCCTTCCCCTTATACCTTGGGGAAAGTCTTAAGATTAAACAGTGCAAGTTTTAAAGGCACACGTGCCTCAATTATTTGGTGTAACTGTTCATGCACCTAATTGCTTTGAGAGAAAAAGTATTCCAGAGCAACTTGCTTGGAAGACAGGTATTTCTCCTTGTTTCCTAAGGAAACAATGGTTACACAACCACATCGACTGTCCCATGCACAGAAGTGTAAATTGTAAGGTCAGTTTCAACCTAATCTGACAGAAAAGGATAGAGATTTCACAGGTGCTCAATTCCTACCACAGGCTTGCAGAATAAATACCCGAGGCAGCCTCCTGAGTAACGTGCCTGGCTCACGAATATTAGGGAGGCATCACGTTTTGATTAAATATTCCCAAGAACTACAAGGCAGTGACAGGCTGCTGAGGCACTGTGCTGTTGGGAAAATCAGGGATGCTAACGGTACTGCTGTGCAAGGGCAAGAAAGAAGGGAAGACGTTCAAGGTACCACAGTGCCACCGAAACTGTGAAAGCTGCAGGAAACTCGTCTTCACTAGTTGAGCTGCTCACAGATCTACTTTTTAATCTACGGAGCAATACACCAATGCCTTATGCGCCCACCACAGCTTCCATCTTTATGCAGGCTGCTGCTGACGTGTTAGCAGGCACTTCTCAGGACTCATTAAAGGCACTTGGTCAACAGTTGTCCTCTTTCACCAATGTGAAACTGGAAAAGTTATACAGGTGGCCTCAGAAAACCCTAAAAAAAAAATAAAATATGCTTCTCAAACCCTTTCAACAAGATCCTACCCAGGCAGGGTAAGCTAAGCACTGCCACGACAGGTCAGATTGCTGGTCCATCTGTTTGAGAATCCTGCCTCTTGTGATCGGGACCAGATGCTTCAGAAGGTGGAACGGCTCGGGTAGTGAACAATGATGTAATTCACCCAAAGGGGAAATTCCTTCCTGACCTCATCAATTAGCATGAAGGTTTATATGCTTAATTTATTTTTAATCCTATTTACTGCAACTCTGGATATTGTCATTATATATATAAACGTCCAGGTCTGCTTGGAATCCGACTAAACTTTTGGCCTCACTAATATCATGTGGTATAATTATGCCAGGTTTCAAATGTACTGATTTTCAATTTCATTTAAACATCCCTTTGTTCTTGCACTATGGGAACTAGCACAGCTATTAACCACCTCTTCTCCCCGTCCAAGGGCTCCAGCCCAGCTTGTACCATAGGCTCCCATGTCATACTGGGCTCTCTTCCAGAGCAGGAAGGGACTTGGAGGGCTTTTAAGGCAACAACTTAGCAACTTCTGACAGTTATGCAGCAACATTTCTATGTGCTACAGTTCTGGGATATGCTGGAATCTGGCAGCTCCACCAGAATTTCACCAGGCCCTACGCTTTTTTTTTCTCTTCCAGACTTCGCAAGCTCACCTTTTCTGATGTTTTCCACCCCAGAGCTGCCACCCTTACAAGAAAACTGTTTTACCCTGTGTTGTGTTCTTTGAACCTCTCTGAGATTCTGATAAATTTAGTTATAAAAGAACAGACAAGAAGCATACCATGCTGGGCTTTTCAAGGTCACACAGGAACCTCTCCCTCTGAGCAAAGAATTCCCCTCCCATCTCCATGTGTGAATAAAGAACAGTGTCCAACCAAGCAAAACCAATCCCATTTTGCTCTTGGCTGATGATCCTGTGGGTTGCAGGTTCCTCTGTGCAGTAACTTTAGCCTATGTTGTTACTTATGGATGAGCTCATGACGTGTTCATGATGATTATTATGCCAAGTACTTACTCGAGCTCCAGTGCGATTAGTCACTGCTGTTGCTGCTCACACAACGCTTGCAAGAGGCATCAAGGTATAAAGCCACACCTTCATTCAACAAAAGTTTGGTGGAAAAAAAAAATATAATGATGTATGCAAGCAGCAGACACAGAAGGGAGACTCTTAAAGCAAATCTGAGGTTCTGGATCCTCCTGTCTCCCCAGAAACATAGTCCTGCTTTCAGTAACTATTTGGGCTGCATTTGCATCTCCCAGCCTCTGGAGCTAAAACGTTGGACCTCAGGCCACAGGTTCTTAATCCCAAAGTCTTTAGGAGAGAACGAATAGGTTTGGCTGACATTTCATGGGAAGATGGCCCCCCAAGGAGATGACAGAGTTTTTCCAGCATCTGCTAGAAACACCACATAGCCATCACTGTTTTACCACAAGTGTTTTGATTACAGGCTCAGAACTGGTAAATTATGGCAAGAGAATACTTCTTTGCCTCAACCAAAAAGAAGATTACACCATTTCATCTCTCTTTAGAAGGATCTTCAGGCAAGCAACCGGTCAAAAAAACACTCCTGTCCCGGCCTATAGTCCATAAACAAGTGGAGCTCTTTAATAATCAAAATAGCACTACCAGAACTGGCAACAGGCATCACTTTGCCAACTGTTAGCTCATTAATACAACTACATGCAACTTCTTTCTCTATTTGAGTATCTTATATTGATTAAAGTCAATAAAATCACAGGTCTCATAATGGCAGTTAAATTGTCCCACTGCATACTTCTCAATGGCCTCCCCATGCTGTTTAATAGTTACACAGCAGTCTTAGAAACACTGTTCCAGAGCGATGACTTTCATACTTTCTTTCTAAGAGGTCATAAACGCTTTCCTGTTCTTCTGTCTCACATGCGTAAAGATGACA
>NW_009594526.1:0-5002 GCF_000690535.1 Cariama cristata | reverse complement strand
GTACTTGTACAGTGCTCTTAGGCAATACTCAAAGAGCGATCCAAGCCACAAGTTTCAGAGCCCTGCCACACCAGCATCTCCAGGACCTCTGATCAGCCATTGAGTGGTTTGCCTTTGGCATTTCAGGATTTGCTGAGGTTGAAAGAGAAGACAGTAATGATACAGAACAATTCTCCCATCAGCAGTGGCAAAAGTAATCTTGGAGGCCTGGAGTGCAATGCTTTCACCACTTTTGAGTTGTTGCTGAATACGAAGTCAAAAAGATGTGATATTTTCTGTTTGTCACACACAAAACCAGAGTCTGGGTAAGGAAATCTTTTAACGGACTCAACAAAGGTATTTTTGGCTGCTAGAATTCTCAATCTATTGTGCTAAAATTAGCTTTAAATAAATGTGCAATACAAGCAGTACGTACTTTGCCTAAGAAAAAATCCGCTGGTCACTTAGAGATCATGTGAACTTGGTTATTTAGTTGAGCTAAGAACACGAATTATTCTAAGCCTTATCTGACTGTAGGTTTAGATCTATTTAGCAACGGCACTGCCACATATCAAAATGCACGACAAGCCACAGCTCTTTACCAAAGTGAGGGAAAGTTCCTGCAAACAAGAGTTGCTGCCATTTAACACGATGCTCATGAAGAAAAGAGAAAAGATTGAAAAAGTCTGCGCCTCTACCCTTCCAACCTTCCCTCTGAAAAGAAAAAGCAAGTCTTCCTCTTCTGTCAGTCCACCCTTCCTTCCATATTACAGTATAAAGAAATTGGATGCCTTCAACTTTCCCTCCCTGATGTCCACCAAAAGCTATGTCCTTCCAAAGCTATGGAAGGTGATACTCTTACTTTCTTCTCCCTTCAAGCTTTTCATCAATCAGTAAGAGGTTTCCCCAAGTTTTGCTCTGTTTTTACAACCGGTGTCACAGAAATTGGTTCTAATATTGCTCATCGGAGCATACACCATGATCCGAGCAACGGCAAAATAAAGTTGTTCAAACACACTGAGTACTCGGTGCTGGGTAAAGTTCACAGCAGCTGTTCGAGTCCCAGAAAGAGATCTGAGAGAAGTGCCATAAATAACGAGATCACATGGAGTCTCCCATTGCACAACCAACATACATCTTTCCTGCTCTGGAATTTATGCTTCACACCCTACGCTGTCAGTCAAGAGTGTATTACAAACTGTTTTCAGGATGATCCAGAGGATATTTTGGCAAGTAATACAGCCCTCCTGTTGGCCGAGTCTTTTCAAAATACTCGTTCTATTCCATTACAAAAAAGACAAATGTTTCTATAATCTTGTCCAAACCACAGTCTTTCTCAGGAGCAAGCTATAGATCCACACGTGCCTTTTATACATCGTGGATGTCTAAAACCAGTTCCAGCAAGTCTGACAGCCTGACAGAAACTGAAGGGGACTACTCCTTTGCAGACTCAGGATCTAAGTTTTTCTTCAAATGTGCAAATGTAAGGTATTTTCTCAGACTTCAGTTTCAGCAAAGCCCTAATCTGAGCAGCCCCTTTTTAGGAGTCTTAATTCATTTTACTGTTAGATTAAAATTAAACCCAGTTCTCCTAAAACTTCTCATTCCTAGGCCTCTGCAAGGGGAGAATCACTTTTCAAAGCAGTGCCTAGCTATAACTGAGAAAGAAGATAGACGGCTATTTTATAAAAATTAGATTTTTTTTTTCTTTTTCTGGAGTTTTGCCACAAATTGCTTTCGAGGGCTTGGTTCAGAAATTCCAAATTCAGTTTATTGTCTTTCTCATTCAGAACTAACTCCTTTTAGCAATTCTGTTAATCTTGGAGTTTGGAGTTATTTTTATTAAAGTAACACCCACAGTTTAGATATTCCATAAAAAGATCAGCAATTATTTTTATTAAAGTAACACCCAAAGCTTAGACATTCCTTGCAAAATCAGGCAAAGCACCTTCATTCTTAAAAAGGTTCTTCGCCTTTTCCTTGTAAACACAGATTTCACGGAGACAACTGAGCACTGAGAAGTTTTATCGGCCTTTTTTTATCAGAGTTGGGAAAAAAGTTATTAAGGCAGGATTTTTCCTGCCTAAAAAAAATCCTGAGCCTTTTGCTCTTAATACGGCGTGTGGGTTTTTTTCCTCTCCTTCCTTCTTGTCTTCTGTTATAGAAGTAGCAGCACTGATTTCCACTCCCCGACATCGGATTTCTCGTAAGACATTTGCACTGGCTTTGGGGTGTTCTGCCAGCGGTCAGTATCTCTGGTCATACTCAGTATCTGTCCCTTCACCAGCAGGGAGTCCCACCGACCCAGGCGACACCAATTTATGATGGAGCTTGTTAGACCACAAGAAACTTGTTCTTAGCCCTGAACTCTTATGCCACAACAGAAATGGGGCTGCAAAGTAAAGGATCTTACCTCCATTCTCAGGGGCCTGAGGCACTGAAACCTTCTGCTCTTCAGTGGCAGCCCTGTCTCGAGGACAAGATCAAGCACTGCCTTTTTGTTTGAGTGACTACGTTAATAAACTACGTGATATCACCCAGGTTCCTCACCGTGACTAAAACACAATTTAAGTGTTTGGAATGCCTTTTGATCACTGCTTCCGATTTGGAGCGTAAGCAACCGTGACTGAAGACCGCACTTTGTCAGCAAGCCTACTCCAAACACTACTGCTCTTTAGGTGTAACAGGCCAAAGACATCACGGCGTTAATAACACGTTTTCCAACAAGGTGCTTCTTCCCCATTGAAGAAATGACGTAGTGACAATTTTCCATCTCTTTAATGTAGAAATTAGGGCTGGGGCAAAAATCTTTTCAATTCTTCCGAACGAGAGGTTAAATTGCAACATACCCACCTTTCTCTCTGCAGCGTGTATAATTTCAGCTTGCTCAATAGCAGCGGCACTCCTGAGTTCAGGAGGACTTTAAAAGGAGCGATTATGCTCACGGAAGTAAGCTAACGTGAATAAACTGCACAGGCAACAGGGAGACATTCCAGAGCTCTGTGCTGTCACCAGGCTTTTGGCCAATGCTGTTTAATTATATATGCAAAACACAAATTACAGAAAGATTCATCACAGATTATAATATTCTCAGTGAATAATTTTGCACTGCACTGAAGAAGCTTCCCTGCAAATCGTCCTCAGACAAAGGCACTGGGACCTTCTCCCTGTTTTCAGAGCTTCTACTGGCATCAGCAGTACAAGCAGTACAGCAAAGGCTTCCTCTGCAGGTCTTCCCGATGGATCAGGCAGTTTTGGAAGGGAAGTTTCAGAGCAAATTTAGCACCACCCAAGCATCACGCTGCTGAAATTCCTAACTCTCATGGCTATAAGGCACCACAGCAGCTGCTACAGGCTACGTTCTCATCTAGGCTCAGCCAGCATATGCCAATTCATACTATCTGGGCATGTAACATTGGACTGAAACTCAAAATGCTCATGGCACGGGGGAAGACATTTTCACTACAAGGCTCACAGAGTTTACAACATCTTCAGCTTTAAACACAGCCATACTCATAGCTTAGAATTATTTAAGACCCTCTTCAGCCTTGTCACAGATTTGATAAAGCTCTATCCAAAAAGCTTTGATCTCCTGTGCAGGACTGAGTATAAAACCTAGCCAGCCACATTTCAGTTATGAGGAGAGAGAGGACTCGTCCGCTACTTAACAGAAGATTGTAGTTTTCACATCAGATTATAGAGTCACGGTTGTAAATCCATCTGACGACCGTATTTACAAAGATCTGACTGTTCAGCAGCTCCCAAGGACACAACAGAGTGGTCAGATTCTCAAAAACATCCGAGTTATAACTGAGAGCAACTTGTTAACACTTTTTTGCGGTACCTTATAGATGCAAAGTTTTAACTGCTTTAAAAGCTTTCCCTTACATGCTTTGTGTGATCAGACACCACTAAATCTACATATCATAACAGCTTTTTAAACAGTATTGGGTAAGCTAGAAAGATTTGCCTCTGTACAGCATTCTCAAAAATAAACACAACTAAATATAACTTTGGCACAATTTTTTTTACAGGTCGCAAGCGTTCCCCATCCAAGACATCTAACAATTCAGGACGAACAAAGTTCCACAAGAGTTTGAGAATCCGTTCCTGTGCATGCCTACACGCCCGACTACTATGAATGGATGCAAAAAACCCAGATCTGTCGTCCCTACCCTACCTGCCTTTGCTTTTAGGCACCAATTTTTCACTACCAATTAAACAAAGCACTTTTCTTCTACTTGCAATACCGTGAATTAAGGGGTAAAAATCACTGCAGAAATTTGAGGTAAAATTTCAAAAGTTGATTGCTCCTTCTGTCCCAAAGCATACTTGTACTGTATAATTGAAATATAAAAACCCCAACAAAATGGACACAGCTTCAATAGCTGCACTCGAGTCAGGAAAACCAACCACTACCTGCCCTTCACTCATGGATCAAGCAGCATTCTTCTAACATCCTAGCAAATGCAAAAGGTATGGGCCCTGGAAAAGTTTTTGCTTTTGTTGCTTCTCCTTAAAAATGTGTTGTCTCGACAAGTAAGTTTGTGAGATACTTGTGCCACTACCTCAGGTCCATGAATACAAGCAGAGCTGCAAGCCGCTCCAGATTTTTAAGCGCTTTACGGTGCTCTCAGCTCAGCTGAGAGAAAAACTGTAAAACTATTAGCTACAGACAGAAAGACAGCTGGGTTTAGTCAACGGGAAAGAAGGGGTTCATTTTGACATGCAGCTTTATTGAAGCGTATGGAGCCGCATCGGATGGCTGTTGAGGGACAGCAGCCCTTGGCGAGCGCTACAGAAAATGCACCATTAGAAAGGATTCATCCCCGCGCTGCCCGTTCCCTGGATGAGCGCTCGGGTGGGCAGGGCTGGTGGGAAGGAGGGCTGAGCTCTCGCCACAGCCATGAGCCCCGCGCCGGGACAACGCTGCGGCGCCCGCGCGGTGAAACCGGGCACAGGGACGCAGAGAGCCCTCCCGCGGAGGACGGAGGGGAAAGCCCTCCCGCGGAAGCCAGAGGGG
>NW_009594525.1:0-213 GCF_000690535.1 Cariama cristata | reverse complement strand
GGCTGGTTGGCACCTCTCTGGTGTTGCAGTGCTGGGCGTCCTCCTGCGTGCCCGGGGCTCCCCGAGCCTCCTTGCTGCCAGCCGGCACTGCGGTGGAGTGGGATAGGGGGAAAGTTTGGGGGCTTTTGAGGGATACCGTGGTCCCACAGGCCCCTGGGACCCCCATTTGGGAGCGGGGTTCCCCAGACAAGACCCTGACCCTTACTGAGCCGG
>NW_009594524.1:0-4805 GCF_000690535.1 Cariama cristata | reverse complement strand
GATAAGGAGGCTCCGGGGACAATCTCACTGTAGGCTGATACATCCTGAGGAGCACAAAGAAACCAACAGACACCAATCCAGACCAAGATAAGGAACCAAGATAAGGAACTTGCAACAGCGATGAGCCAAGACAAAAGACCACCAGAGCAGACAACTGTGAATGTGGATTGGACATTTGCATATATTAATGAGTTCCAGGAATTCTCATGTTTATGTAAACGAACCCTTGGAAATCCTATGAATATGTATAACTTCATGCTATATAATCTCTGAAAGTTTACCACATCGTTAGAGCACTCATGGTGGAGCTATCCCCAGTGCTGCCCAGCACTGCAAAGAATGCCTGCTTAATAACACTCTGTGGTTATTGAGTTGCATTATATCGGACTCCTTACCCAGCCGCACCTAGCTTCCCATTTCGGTGAGGAAAGTTAGAAAGCAAGGGGATTTGGATGATACCGATCTTTGTATCAAGGCTACATAAACCAGGTGGAAGAAAAAAAAAAAAAAAAGCACCCTGCTTTCCCAGAGCATCTGTGACATGTTTTCCCAACACAAAGGTACTGTTTGGCAGATTGGGATTTTTCGTGCTCCCAGCTAACAGGAATTTAGCAAAACTGCTCTAGCACAATCCTCTGAAGAGGCTGGAGGGGAAAAGTGTGGAGCCACTGCAGCGAGGCAGCCACCCAGAGCCTTCTGCCTGCTCTGCTTGTGTCACCCACCTGCTCCGTTGGCACAGTGGACACCAGTACAGAGACCCTCACTGGAAAGTTCTGTAAATTGTGAGCAATGGCCGAAATGGCTATGCAGTTCATCAGCAGTTGTAGCCAACATTCACTAGCCTGTTCCACAGAAGGGGCACGCTGTCCTTATGAAAAGGGAGGATGTCCCCTGCCCATTATGGCAGGAGGAGCAGAAAAAAATGTCTCGTGTAGCTTTATTTTCCCCCCACAGACTTGCAAGATCCTCCAGGCTGTAGCACCAGCTACTACTGCTTAGGGATCTGAGGAGGTTCAGATAGTGACATGAAGCAGAAAAACAAGCAGCCAAAATCAACTACGTGTTTTCAAGAAGCTAGTCACTAAATGTGAACATATGAACAGATTAAAAAAAGAAAAAAAGGAAACAAAACTTACTTTGCTGAACTGCGACAAAGACTCATCCATATTGTAATAATCACCAGACCAAACAACTCTCTAAAAGGCCAAACAAAAAACAGATCAGAAAATAATACAAGCAGATGTTTACTTTTTAAAAAATACAACTTTTGCCTCTGAAACAGTAGTGTCTGCTGCTTTGGAGAAGTTCAATATATTTTACTGGGATTATAAAGGTATTTACACAGAGTAACTTTGCATCCCACCACAAATCTACAAACACGTGACCCAGCTATACAGCTGCAGAAATTCCTGCTTCCACTTTGTTCTGCTGCTACTTGTATTCCACAGCACATTGCCCTCAACACAGAGCACAGCAGCATCCCAGTATTCCAGACCGTAAACAGCCTCAGTAGCTGCCAAGTGCTTCACCTCAATCCTGTGCAAGCACCTACTTCAGGCAACAACCAAATGTCCAGGTGAGAAATGCTCCCTTCCCCTCAATCCCTGGCAGTTCAGAGGACTCAGCAGCCCACACCAGATAAACATATGTAGGGTATCACCTCAAGAGCTTTTAAAATATTAATTCCCATTCTTACAGCTCCAGCAAGAGAACACAAAGCTGTTTCACTGTGCTAGCAGACTGGTCTTCGAAAGCTAAAACTGCCCCCAATTAAATCTAACTGCCATGATCAGGCAAGTGATCATGACTGTTCACTCTCTCTTTAGCTCTTTCATCCAACAAATCGCTGGTTTAGAGCACTATGGTTCCTCATCCTTGGTTCGACTCCTCTGGACCAACAGCACTCACTGCAACAGCCTAGTAAATAAAGTTTAGCAAGGCAACCACCAGAAGGAGATGGCCTGGTGTGCTGAATTAATGCAGGGGAAAATAAAAATCACTGCTTACCTGCCTTCCTCTTCATGCAAAATGTTTCCTTGTGTGTAAGCAAACAAAGAGCAAGCCAAGGCAATGGTCCCAACAATACAACCAGCAGAATGAAGGTCACAGAGGCTCCTCCAAACACCATTATCTGAGGAAAAAAAACAGACTGCCAGCAACTGCAATTTAGCATGAAGTAAACCCTATAAATCAAAAAGCAACTGAGTTGCTAAAAAAGATGCCTCCAGCAAACACACACATCTTAGGCAGGAAGATGGAATTAATATCAGCATCTTTATGACCAGGGAAATCTGCTAAAAAGTGCTGTTGAAAATAAACACTAGTGGGCTTGGGGCTTGCTTTGCTAGGAATGCAACTTCTTGGCAGCAGAACCTCAACGAAAACAGTTTTCTCTCCAGCAAACAAAACACACTCCAGCATTCAACATGCATGGGGAAAAAAAAATTCACAAGGCAGATTACAAATGAAAATTTTCTTAATCAGGAGGAATGGCCTTTTCAGAGCTCGTAGCCATAACCGGACACTCAGCATGACCCCAGAAGACCACCAGCATCCAGGGTAGCGAGCCCCAGCTCCCAGCCAGCAGCCAGGGGTACAGAGCAACCACCACTCTGCAGGGAGCCTCTTCCCTCACGCTGCCTGATAAGCCTCTGCCTGAGGTTTTGCCTGTGATGATGAGCAATGCTGATGACATCTGTGCTTTGGGACTCACGTTTTTAAACAGAGAAATACAGATGATGTGAAATATCTGAGTGGGCCCACAGATTCTTGTGGTTTTTCATGTCCCTTCCCAGGGGTCATGGGGGAAAGGTGAGCAAACGACACGGGCAGTTCTTGCTGATCTCAGCAATGTCAACAGCAAAAAACGTAAAGTTAAAAGCAATCTTTTCTGGGCACTGACCCCTCCAGACAAGCATTAAAGATGACAAACTGCCAAAATTCAAATGCTCAGCGTGACCTAACATTGTAATCGATTCCCCATTTGGCTGAATTTACTGCAGCTCAGCAGAGGCAGAATCGGGGTCTTCCACAGACTTGAATGGCAAATATCCCTTGGTGAATTTACGTAAATGTCCAATAGTTGTGCTATTTTAATCTTTATTTTCCACAGATCTGGGCACAAGTAATAAAAACCTTCTTGTGAGTTTAACATGCAACCAGCCAAATGCCATTATGTTGAAGCTACACCTATCGCACAAATAAACCTCCCCTGAAATGTTCAAGACCACAGGCAACCAACTCTCATGCATTTTGGCTTTACAAATGCTGCCACTTCACATGCTTGAGGTAGCCAGCATGCAAAGAGACTGCAACGGTATGATTTGTGACAACAGCATGCACTCCTGAAGATTTCATTTTTTGGCCTAAGTGTGGTTTTAGCTTATTCAGAGTAAGTATTCATCCAGAAAAGATACAGTCACTTTGTGTATATAAAATGTTGTTATTTTAAAATTATTTCTACTGGATGAAAATACAAAAACCAAACTATTTTCCGGAGTCCTGGACCAAATCTGATCATACTGATTCTCTCAACATGTGATGAGGCATTAGCCCCCTTAGTGTACGCCCTTGGAAACTCAGCCACTGCACTGAAGCCTCTAAACATCCCCGTCGTTGCCTATACACTTTGTGGGACAGCTGCAATACCTGATACTGAACAAGACCTTTAGCTCTTTCAAAGGACTGTGCAGAGCTCAACTGCTCTTCTGTGAGGTAGATATGCAAAAAAGCAGATTTACAACAAGGAAACAAAGTGAATTACTGTACTAAGGTCAAGACCAGAGCCAGGTTCAGAGCATGCTCCCAGGCTTGTGTTCCACTCAGGATCTGAGCGCTGGAATCGGGGTGCAAAGGTAAGTCCATCCCAGCAGCAGGGCTTTATGCAGAGCTCCTCCGTTCGCCTGCAGCACATCCAACCACAAGCACTAAACCAATAACTAGCTTTTGTAGAAGCAGTTCCCACAGTTTTTTGCCCACAAAGGGCAGTATGACGTTTCCACATGGCCTGATCTTAATCTGTGATTCAGTTAAAAAAAAAAAAATAAAAAAATCCCACACAACATTTTGGGGGCAAAATTTTAGCAGAGACTCTGTTTGGCACATCAATATCATACCTGTTATTGAAGGGTTAATGCTGACAAGCAGCGTCAGGGCAGCTGGCACTAAGTAGACAACCTGTTAACGAAACACAAATCTACTCTGTAGCAAAACCTGGGAAGATAAGGAAGCAGAAGCGTACATCCACACCAACGCTTCTCTGCTCCACATCAGCTTGTCAGATGTGCAGAACAGCTGCCAATCCCTCTCCCTTGCCATGCCCTGGCACTGCTAGTGCTCCTCTTCACCAACACCACCCCAAATCCTGGACCAGCAGCTGAGTGCCAGCCCTTGTTCTTCAGCTTCTGAGTTACCAAGCCCTTGCTGCCCAACCAGCCCACTGCAGAGCCCCTTGCACTGCATCTTGATCCCCGAGGGAAAGCCCTTATGGGACACCCCCCGCCCCGGGACCCCCAAACCCTCCAGCAGCACCAGGAGGCTCAGCACCCTTCATCACCACAGCCTAGCCCTGCCACTTTCAGCTGCGCTCGCCCGCACAAGGGATGTCCCCCTGCCCACCCAGCAGCTCCTGTCACATACAGAGTCATTCCCCCTCGCCCCTTAGCTCCAAGCCCTCTGCACACCGGGCCGGGGCCACCGGGCTGTTCATGTTCCCGAGAAAAGGCTGGCAAAGCAAACAGAGCAGAGGGATTCTCTACATTTCCCCTCGAAAGCGAGGAAGCCCTGCCGAGTTGAGCGGTGACAGA
>NW_009594523.1:8982-15222 GCF_000690535.1 Cariama cristata | reverse complement strand
GATACTTAAATTGGGTCAGATAAATTGTCTTCTAAAAGTCTCTCTTTCTTACCACTAGCTATAAAGGCAACCTGGGTTGACCTGCTTATTGGGACACGTCTGTACTATAAATGTCTAAACTTAGGGATAGGAATCCCATCTGCAGGAAAGTAAAAGAAAAATCAGGCCTAGAAAAATCTTTCCTGTAAAAACAGCCTCAATTTGTGGAGAGCTGAACACTCCCACTGGGCCTTTGTTTTTGCTTTCGTTTTTGTACAATTTTCCATGATGATCTTTATTATGGCTACATAGCAATCCTGTTTCTAATCACAGTGTCTTTATTTACTACATGATGATTTTCACCAACCAATAGCTCCAACTAATAGAAAAGAGAACAAGGAATTAGAAATAACTTCCACAGTTTTACTTACACATAATTCAAACAGCACGAGTTTGGCTTTTTAATCTCTAAAACTAGCCATCATTAAATTTGGGGCCTCCTGATGGATAGGCCTTGACGAACCAGACAACAGAACCAGCATTGCTCCAAGAGATCGAGTGCAGTTTTTCATTTCATTGGTATCTGTAGCTGTGTCCTGCTCCCCAAAATAACCACCAGGGCCCTTGAAGAAGGAAATACTCATGCAGATCATTATCTGTATTGCAGAAGAATTAGCATTCCTACATGCAGATCATTATCTGTATTGCAGAAGAGTTAGTGTTCCATATAGGAATTTGCAGAGACCAAGTTAAAATGATTTAAGCCAGCTGACAACTGTTCATGCCCAACTCTAGGCAAAAGCAGAATGAAAAGGTGTCTTGAACGCACCTTTAATGTGTTCAGTACCTGCAGCACTGAGTTAGAGCAGGCTGTACACCTTTCAGGTGAGACTGACATTTCGGTGATTTGCTTTAAGCCTAAGACTAACTGAATTTGGAAACAACGCTGTCTCATGCTACAACCCAGCCCAGTAAAACATATTGTGGCAAAGCTGAAGTAATAGCTGTCTTCTTGATACACAGGGCTAAAGCTGAGGCAGCTGGACCTATGCTGTATGCTTCTACGCTGCGAGCTAAATGACGGTAACTGCAATTGCTGACTTCACAAATTCAGGGTCTGTGATCAAGCATGTGAGAGGCTGAAACAAACTGACCAGCTAAACAATGACACCATAACAACCCATTTTGCCTCATTTTTCTGAACCCAGTAGAAGTCAAACTGCTTGGGACTAAGAACTTGACACCACTGGAGAAAATGTGAGATTCATACAAAGCACTCAAAAAATATCCAGCTACTGCAAAGTGCTGAGTTTGGGGATTTTCTGCTGAATAGATTCCATGTGCGTAGAAAATAGATTTTTATTTCTCAGAATTTACACTTCTACTGTTATTACAGCCTTTCAGTTTGGGACTGATGTAATTTTAATAGCATTAGTTAAGAGTAGAAAAACTCATTGAAGCCCATGCTTTCCAGAATAAATACAAAGGGAAGGAAGGAGGCAAACAAGCAACTATAAACTCTTACTGTTTAAAGGATAAAAAACTCTTCTTTTCTATGTTGAGATCTGCAGTGTTTATCCCATGAGACATGCTGATCTGATTTAGCTTCTAGATACTATCATAATAAGAAAACAAACAATAACAATAACACTATGATTTATAACCACAAGACAGACTTTGAGTTTTCATTTCTGAGATTAGAAGTGCCTCAGAAAATGAGAACTCATTGGTCTCCTAAAGGCTTGCATTAATGGGCTGAAACAGTAAAAATAAAGGAAAAACTATTATTCTAGAAAGCATCTGGGAATCTACATACACAGAGTGTACATGGATTTGCAGGGAGCGAGGTATAGAAAATTAAGGTTTCCAAGACAGAGCTGGTAACCTTCCATTTATGTCTAGCAGAGGAATAAAATGCCTCCATGGATCAATTAATTTTATCCTGTGATTTGCTCCTAGGGGCAATTATCTCTCTGGAGGTGCCTGTTTCCGTACACTGACTGTACCACTGGTCTGTAAAGACTAGGGACTAGCTCAGAGGTAGACAGACACTCGGATGAACTGTACCTCTCCAGGAAGGCAATGTGTTTTGAGCAAGGCTCCAAGAGGCCAGAAACAGACCCTGCATCTTTCCTGTCCTTGTTCAATTACCTACAGGCCTTTCTTTTGCCTTCAGATATCACACGTCCTCTTCTCCCAGCTGCAGCAACATAACCAGCCTTCCTTGTGTTCATAATGTGACTCAAAATGTCCTTTACTGATAAAAGAGGGATCTTGTAATGTTCTCAAAGACACCAATCTGCACTTTAACAACCATTTCAAGTCTCAGAAGCCAAAAGTATGAATAGCCCCTACCTTCACGACCCCAAGAGGAAGTAAATGTTTCTGAACTACACTAATCTACACTACAGTGTGCTGATGATAAAAAAATTGTGTCTTTTCAGCATTAAAGTAGATTCCTTCATTATGAATCATTGAAAATGATCTTCAGTGGTACACAAATTGTGGAAGCAGGACAGAAGGCCATAGCAATGGAAAATAAATGTTACATACCAAGTAGCAAACTATAGGAAGAGAGGAAACGGCCTCAAGTTGCAACAGGGGAGGTTTAGATCAGATATTAGGAAAAATTTCTTCACCAAAAGGGTTATCAAGCATTGGAACAGGCTGCCCAGGGAAGCAGCTGAGTCACCATCCCTGGGGGTATTTAAAAGAAGTGTAGACGTGGCACTAAGGGATGTCGTTCAGAGGTGGACTTGGCAGTGTTAGATTCATGGTTGGACTTGACCATCGTAAAGGTCTTTTCCAACCCAAATGATTCTATGATTCTGTGATCATTCTTAGAAATGCATTTGCCTTTTTCCCTAATTGAATCCCGTAGCTCTTCAGACCAGCATTTTCCTTGGATAATTACTATTCAGTTTATGAGAGGAACACAGGAAAATGCAGGCCAAAGGCTACAAAAAGAAAATGTTTATGGACCCTTAATAGCACTGAAATCAATGTAAGCAGAGAAAAGGCCTGATTTACAAACAAGTGGGGTAGAATTAATCTTACTTAATTTCAAGCATCCACATTTACAGTGAGTTTTATCCTACTTACTTTAAAGTCTGGAAATGTCTGAATTTACTCAGACAAGACTCCTCCTTCATTTTCTGATAGGGATAACTTAAAGAAACTGATTTGAAGGAGGTTTGTTTCATTTATGGATTTAATGTGATTTTTTTTAACACATGGATTTTCCAAACATGTCAAAGTTTTAATCTTGTCAAAAGAAAATATTTACCTTTATGTAAATCCAGATATTTTTTTTTCCTCTGGCAGTAATTGTTGAAAATTAAACACATTGCTAGTGTCAAAATCTGTAGGATTTGGAGTTAAAAAGAATATTGAAGGAAAACATTTACCCTGTTCTAAATGATATTGGGAGTCAGAAGGTGTCTCCTCTGGGATGTGCCTAGAACAGAACTGATGAGCTCCAGAGGGAGTTCCACCACCCAGCAATGCCCGATGGATGTCTGGAAATGAGGAGACCACCATCCATCCGTCTGTCCCCCAACTTCTCAGGTTCTTACTACATAGTGAAATTTCCAAATTGGCGCTGACTTTTTACCCTCTCTGCTCTCTATCAGGGACCAGCTCAGCCAAATCTCTTCATTTGCAAGGAGCGGCAAATTTATTTCACCACAGGCAATCACAATCACACAGTCTAAAGTAGTAAAGTACAGATATGCAACACATGCAGCAGTTGCAGAGTTGTGAGGGACAAGGACTGTTATATGCAAGCAGACACTGTCTCACAACTACTCCTGATTTCAAAAAATAAACAAAGAGGAAAGCACTGGGAAGAAGGAAGTGGAACAACACTGAGTTGAAATTACCCAATATGATACAGCCTGAGAAAGAAAAACATTGCTTCCCCACACAAAGTCTGTGGCACCACTTAGCTAACAGGGCCACATCTCCTCCACTCCCTCATAACTCAGCTGGAGAGGGCAAAGGGTAGTAATTACGAAGCAGAACTGTTATTTGCAAGCTGTAATGCAATCATGGGCCAAATGTCAAATATCTAACAAGTGAAAACAAGAAGTGTTTTAAATGTGGCCTTGAAAATAATAAAGCACAGGAGAAAAAAAGCATGTGGAGAGGTATTCCACTACCTGAAGCCAGTGGTGATGGCACTCCAAGAGGGAGTCTGCTGGTAGCCACAGAAGTACGAGAAGTATTAATGAGAAGAGAGTGTTTGGCCCACACTGTTCCTTATGAGGGAGCAGAATTGAGCCCCTGTCTTTGCACAGAGCACTTGGCCCAACAACAAATGAGCCACTAAGAACAAAGTGTAGAAGGTGAACGAGGCCACTGATTCAGACTGCATTGACATGAAGAGAAATAAAAAAAGAGCTTAAGAAGGTAGCACTGGCTGGACACGATCAGGTAAGTCTTCTGTAGTTGTTGGTTTGCCCACATCATTATTCTTTTCCATGACAGTCTTGTCTACATTGACCATTATTTAGTTAAGCTAATATATTTATCCAATAAACACACCAACAAACATGACAAATCAGAGCATTCATCAGTAGCCTTTACATGTCAATCAAGAGCTGTATGCATGGAACAGATAAAGAGGATAGGCATTTTTATTATGCTGATCACCTTACCCTTGATACATACAAACGCAAACCTTTTAAATACCATCAGGTCTTTCATGGGCTAGCATGGCACAAAGGTGTTTCTACAGCATACAACATGCCAGCCACTATCAGTGTCATGCTAACATGCAAATACCCTGTTTTCTCTACCTCAAAATATGCAAGTGCCACATTTCATAAGGGAAGACAGTAGTTATTAGAGCATGGGGCAGAGAGACTGGAATTTCAAATCTACTTCTAGCTAACGCTGTGATCTTGGTCAAGTTACCTCCCTTGCCCTTACTTGTGTTTCCAATAGGCACTGAATAAATATTCTTTGTGAACACCTCAGCACTCCCTTCCTCACAATCATTACTTCTATTCCCTGGAATTTCACACCAGCCACTGAAATCCAAATTTAATCCCTTATTTTTCCATGGACTTATAACTGAGTTTCACCTTTGGGCCTCCAAGATTTCTGAAGAAGATCAAATTAAAATATCAACACATAAGAGCTCCAGCTAAAAGCAAGAGCAGTCACCACAATCAGTTAGAAAGTTCTCCTGTTGCATGTGGTCTTGCAGGCTACTATGGAATATGTAAAACTTTTGCAATGCAAAAATGTCAGCTGTTTACTTTTAATTGCTATGTTTTTAGTACCAACCAAGTACTGCAGGATGGCTGCAGAGCGAGAACATCTCAAGTTCTAATATTCCTTCAGTGATTGGCTTTGAATTCTTGGCAAATCATTTAACTTTTCACCATATATAGAACAGAGATAAAAATATCCACTCCTCAGTTTCCACAGATTCTGTAAGAATGTTTTCACTATTATTTTTTAAAATTTTAGACTATGGAAAGCTAACCAGAACAAAACATTCCTGTTCGTTGTAACACTGGAAACAAGAAATAACTGAAAATGGTGTACTTAAAGTAAAATTATCCATAACAGTCAGGCCTCCTGAAATGCGATGAAGAGTTAAAAAATGCTCCAAAATCTGCAATGCAGATCAAAAATCAAGTATTCTTTGCTTGTTTCATCTGTGGACTATGGGACTGCAGAAAAAAATAGATACTGTGTAATGCTGCATACATTTTTCGTCAGCTGTGTGTTTTCTCAAATAAAATGGACACATTTATTTCATTTTCTTGTGGATTTTGATGAAATTCTGATGTTTATAATATAAAAATAGAAGGCATAATAATTTCTACTGTGCGTGTTTTCAGTGACGCCCCTGAGCTCTCTATCCCTCTGTTGAAAATGGTCATATAATCTTATCCTCCAGGTTAGGGAAATAGTAGCCAAAAGTATAATAATTTATATAACTATATTAATTGTCATATTATTAAAAAATCATTGCTTTTTAAAAAAACGTACATATACTGGGTGAATTTCTGTATCACTGTATCTCAGAGATTTGTATCCTAACTAACATAACAAGCTATTCTACAGCAACCTGGAAAACTGTATCTTTTCTGCTAATAAGAGTTTTGCATTTGGATCTGAGAAGGCTTCATAAGAAATTAGGTAAAAGAACAATAATCAGTCAAAACAACATGAGAGAACACTAGCCTGGTCTGAGTGAATTGGGCAGCCTCTCCCAAGCAGAAATGACAAGCACTATAGGTGGCA
>NW_009594523.1:0-8962 GCF_000690535.1 Cariama cristata | reverse complement strand
TTCCCCGCTCTGAAATTCAAGATCTTTAAAATCTATAGGAGAAACAGGGGAAAAAAAATTGGTGAGCATTGAATTTATTTATTCACTAAGAAAATGGAGGTTTGTGCAAAGTTTTAAATTAACTCAAACAAGAGAACAGGGAGTGTTTTTTTCTGAAGAGATGACAGCAAAAAATACCCATCATACTCCAAAATCCTAGAACTCAAAGGTTTCAAAGTTCACCCAGTGGCTACTGGAACAAGGACAATTTCAGCATAATGACACTTTTCATTCTTAAAATAATCAGATATTTATATATATCTATACATATATACATCTATATTTTTATACGTATATGTATATTAAAAACCCCACAACTCATTACTCAGATAAGAAGCCACCCATCTTAGCCAGAAACCTTGGGTTTAGCTCACTAATACAAATCTCAAAGACCTGATGCCCACTGAAGTGTGGCTACACATTGAGGATTCATCTAAAGGTTTCATATCTACGTTCACAGTCATGAACTCACAAGCGCTCGCCTTGAACAGACTACGAATGGAATTGCAACTACATCTTCCTTCTGATCTTTCCCCTTTATTTACACAAAAGGCAGAAAGTAATAGTCTTCCACATGCTGGTAAATTACATCAGGGATACTTTCAAAGAAAGACAAGGTTCTTAGGAGTATGATTAATTTCCTATAACTCTAGATATTGCAATGTAGACATGTGCAACTGAGTGGGCCTTAGGCTGCCACTATACCCAATCAAAAAAAAGGCTTGTTTAAAAATACTGTAACAGCCTTATTCGTTCTGACTAAAGGTCCACCTACTACATCTTCCTGTCTCCAACAGTAGCTGTAAGCACATGCTTAGGGAAGAACACAGGACCAGGAGACACATAAGCACTCTCCCAACCTCCATATTCATCTCAGAGGATTTCCTGAACAAGACGAGGTTTCTCTGGTGTGGTAAACCTCCGTGCATTTAACAGTGTTAGTAGTCAGGAGATCACCTTCTAGATGCTTGGCCTTATGTGTCAGGGACATCTGCACAGGATGGAGTTGCAAGAGGATGAAGACAGAGCCTTGCAATGGTACAGCTCCCTGTGGTGTTCTTCAGAGGGTTTTAGGGAGGGCAAACACATCCACAGGTAGGCTAGCAGGTTTTTTACAGCAGTGCTAGTTAGAGGCATGAAATCCAATTCCTGTAGCACATTAATGGGGTTGAGGTACCACATAGCATTTACACTTTTAGGAATCTGTTTCTCATTTTTTGCACTGGAACAGGTTGCCCAGAGAGGTGGTGGAAGCCCCATCCCTGGAGGCATTCCAGGTCAGGCTGGATGGGGCTCTGAGCAACCTTATCTAGTTGGAGATGTCCCTGCTCACCGCAGGGGGGTTGGACTAGATGACCTCTAAAGCTCCCTTCCAGCCCACATGATTCTATGATTCTATGATTTGTCTCTTTCTCTTAGCTATGGGTATGTGCACTTGAAATATTTTCATCTATAAACAATCTTACTGTCTAACATCTTTACGCACATGAGTAACATTACTCAGTATCACTGTAGTGAATGAGTCTTCTCATGCAAGTAAAGATACACACAGGATGAAGTGGTTGAACAGTTCAGGTCCTAGTTGCTTACATAAACTGTGTTAACATTTTCCATTACCTTGTTCTTATACAGCCAGCTTCCACATTTTGACAGTTTAATGAGTAAGATGAATGCCTGAAGGAAAAAAAATGTGTAGTTCTTATTTTGTGATGGAATAAGAAAGCTGAACAATATAGAGCTGAAGCTTTACAGCTCAGCTATGCATTTTGACTACCTTTAGTGCTTAACTATTTTTTCATACATGGAACCATACAATATGATGTCCTCACCTCAGGGTTGGAGGCCAAGGCAAATCAATTCCATGCATAACAGAGTCTATTCAGAAAACGTCAACCAAGTGATGCAGTTGAGAGCTAAACAAGGAGGGATGAGCTGCCAGCTGCAACTTTAGAATAGGTGACTTATGCAAGCTGAACCTCTGATCCATTGTCTATGTCCACATTCTAGTCAACAGTAGGCCGTGACAGCATCTGTAATTATGAAGCATCCTAACGCTTTCTCTTCCTCAGACTATGCACTGGATTCTCAAACAGTTTTGAGCACATCTTGCAACATAATAATAACACATAGTAGAAGGTCACTCTCTTTTTTTTGCTTTCAGTAGACGCTAGTGAAGTAAAGAGGTGCTGGCAGGTATGCTTTTGTACACAGGGGCCTAAGACACACAAGAGTTTAGGATTACACCTTCACAAAGAAATGGGTGGAGCCTAGTCTCACCTTGGTCTGTCTATATGGTGAATCTGGCTCTGAGTGTGGTTTAGGGACACTCCTCCAAAAGAAGTATGGAAACATCCATTTTGTCAAAAGCAGGGAGATAAAGACAAGACAACTACTGCATGTCAACAGGGGCACATCCAGAGGTTCATTCCTAAACTGGACAGCCAACTCAGCCATGGGGTCATAAGGTCTTGAGCATTTTATTGAAATCAGAAACAACAAAAAATTAATTTCCCATTCTAGCCCATCTCTCACATTTCCTACTAATAGTTATCCTCCGGCACTACATATTTTAGACATCCTCTCGAACCACCAATCCCTCCAAATAGTGCAGTTTGTAGTATCACTATTGTTATGTGGGTTCCCTCTCTAGATTGGCCACGGTGTTATTTCGCTGCTTGAAGCACTCATCAACCCACAGACCTAGAGAGAAACGTTGATTTAAAGAACAGGAGGTGTTTTCATTTAAGACCAGATTCACTGACGTGATTCCATGTGAACAGAAAAGGCACTCCATCTGCTTAGTAGAACTTGACAAAATGAGAGGTTCTATGGAGCATATTTTTATCTGTCAAGTGAACAAAAAATGATATCTAATTTAGAAACCATGTTCAGCAAATAGTATTTATTGTACTAACTGTATAAATTCAAAGATTTAAGTATATTTGATGAACTGTGGCATTGTAACAGCCATTATCGAGAGTCTGCTGAGAACATATGCAGAAGTGACAGATCCAGGACTGAGGTGTGCCACTCTTCTGAAATACAAAACAAAACCCAATGGTATGTTCCCACTGTAACATGTTTTTGTTTATGAGCTATGCCTGTCTTATTTGCATTCCTCTAAAATTTTACACTGTTCACTTTGCCCTTTCCTTACTCTTCACAGCATTCCAGGCTCATAGTATGGACCCACCACGGCAATGCCATCAGGTTGATCATTGTAAATGCTTCTAGTATCTAACTGGATCGTGGGATCTGCCTTGACTTCATATCACCAGCAACCCTGTTCTCCAGTCCTCCCTCAGACTCACATACCCAACATCTTAGTGACTCCAGACAGAGGAGCTACAGATTTTCAGTCAGTTCAGAGCTGATGCCATTGAAAGACTGTTTGATGAAGATGTTCAGAGGTTTGTTACCTTCCTGTAAAATGTAAGTCCAACGAAAGTGATTACTGGTATCAGGGGAGTTGATATTTCATCCTAAATCACTAGCACCACTTCTGGTGTAGTTGGTCCTTCTTCTAAGTCAAGATCACTTCATGTGGTAGTTTCCTGGGGTTCTGCAAAAGCACCCATTTAAGGGATCAAGGCACTGGAGCAACTTCTTACCGAAACATCTTTGACATGCAGAATGACAACACATGGCCAGACTAGAAACAATAGCTACTCATGTGAATAAAAAACCACCACCCCAAAACTCTGTGTGGCTCTCACCACTATAATAGCTGAGCACTTTATAGTCTCATATACACAGCTTCGAGACTTTTTACTGTAAATTTTGGAAGAACTTGTCGGCTTCTGGACACCTAGGGTAAATGTGGGAATCTTCAGATATGTTGGTACATCTAATTCATAAACCACTTACCAAAAAAACCAACCCCCCAAAAAAAACCCAAATCATCATAAATATTTTCTTTGTATAGCAAATATACAAAGTAGACACGGTGCTTAGTGACATGGTTTAGTGGTGGACTTGGTAGTGTCAGGTTAATGGTTGGCTTTGATGATCTTAAGGGTCTTTTCCAACCTAAATGATTCTATGGTTCTAAAGAATCCTCTCCAGTGGATCACAGAACTTGTTGGACTATCTACATAGTTTCTTAATACATGAGAGTTTTTCCATATCCTCAGCTTGGAACTGCACCAGACTTAAGAAATGCAACTTTTTAAATTATAAGGACCAGTGGCAGTAATACAAATTGTGCAACAACATACAACACAGTCAGCTTTATTTTGGGAAGTACAAGCAAGCAGCGCTACACTGCCTGGTATGTCATTTAAGGCAGTGGGAAAGTAAACCAACATCATCATCTCTATTTAAACAGTGTTATTGTAACATCTGAAAATAGGAAGCGCTGGGAAGATTGCTTGTGTCTAGCTCGAGCTTTGAGCATGCAAATGCTGATGCTCAAGGTTAACTTTATGCCTGTGAGCAGTAACCGGGTTTTGTGGATGTGATGAATGCACATTCCCAAGTGCCCCACAGGCAGCTGCGGGAGCGGCGTATATAGCCTCAGTCAGCAGGCTGACGCCAAAGGAGTGCAAAGCACACGTTAAAATGAATAGCTAAACCAAGTATCATTATAAATGGAAGTGCTCATTGATGTGACCTGCTGGCAAAATCAGAAGGGAAACAGTGAGAATTGCTGCCATGCCATCACTGTGGAGGGATATTTAGAGATGTAACAAGGCCAAATCTTCTGTTTTCAAGAAACAGAATAGTGCAATGTACAGAAATAAATAACCCCTGGAGCAGTGAGTGACTCACCTTTGCAGTTCTGGACAGAAAGCAAGCTATCAAACATGCCTGTCTGTCATGAAACTTGCATCTGCTAAAAGAATGATTGATCGAAATTGACTACTAAAAATTAAAAACAGTTAGCCAAGCATAATCTGCAGCCCATGTGCACTCAGCAGCAGAGGCAGCAAGGCAAAACACTCATAAGGGTATTTTTGGTGGCCAAAGTATCTGTGATTAAATTGCCTTGTTAGAAAAGATTTGATATATGCATTTGAGCTATAAATGTGGAACTGAAAGAGGGTTGATTTAGATTAGATATAAGGAAGAAATTCTTCACCATGAGTGTGGTGGCACTGGCACAGGTTGCCCAGAGAAGTTGTGGATGCCTCATCCCTGGAAATCTTCAAGGCCAGGTTGGATGGGGTTTTGAGCAACCTGGTCTCGTAGAAGGTGTCCCTGCCCATGGCAGGGGGGTTGGAACAAGATGGTTTTTATGGTCCCTTCCAACCAAACCATTCTATGATTCTATGATTTAACTCCCACCTTGCAGACTACATGCTATATGACATTCAATTTGCAGAACTCTGTGAAACTCCTGTGTGGAAATGCCTATTTAGGGATGTCCAGATTGAGTTGAACCTTTAGTTCAATTCATCTAGTTCATCTACTGCAGTCATTGGAGATCTAAGGAAGGATTCAGAGGGTCACTGATAGGCACCTAGTGCCACTAGTGCCCTGAGATATTCCCCTAGCCAGCATAAGCTATTCTAGAGGGCACGAGTCTCTTGTAGATTCTATGTCATATCTGTCAGCCCTGCAGGTCTTGGTTACCCTAAAGCATCTTAAAGGGCACTGGGCACTGATATGAGGGCAACTAAATCCCATTCCACTGACAACTTGGGAGCTCAGACTTACCTGTAAACACAAATGTTCAGATGCGTAATCTGTGAGATGAGTCTCACTCAATGAATCCACGAGACCTCCAGTAACAGTGCAATGGCTCCTAAGTAGTCCTAATTTCAGCTGTTAGCTTTTGCTCTGAAAGTCCAGGTTCAGTGCCACCTGCCTGGTGCATAGAGGTGACCTCCATACACGCATTAAGCAGAAATGACCCAATCAAGCCTGTATTAACAGCAAATCAGGACGGTGGTATTATGACCAGCACAGAAAGCTATACTGAAACATCTGCAAGCCCAAGATGGTCACACCTGTCTGACCTGCAGAGATTCATGATCAGTGGAAGTCCCAATCAGACATAAAGAGTGAACCAAGGGAAAAATCTAACCAAGCAGTCAAGTTAATTTCTGTTTACCAAGTTTTGAACTGAACAACTTAAGTCTGAATATCTTTCCCACAGACAAAGATCATACACAAGATCACTACCTTTACAATAAGCATGGAGATTGCCTTGAGAAAAGGCCTGTGTTGCTTCTGGGTTAGAAATGAACACAGTACAAATAATCTGGATGAAAAAGAAAGTCTTCTAGCCACAGATGAGAGAACCCTTTCCAGTAAAGCAGCACAGATAAATCCTCCACAAACAAACCCAGAAAGCTCACATTTTGTTTGAATAAAGCTCCAAGAAGACAGAAATAATTTTAAAATGAAATTTTGCACAGACTCTGCAAGGTCCATTATCTTGCAATAGTTAAAAAATCTTGTTTAGAGACACTTACACTTGTGCCACATTCACAGAAATGGATCTGTATGGGGACAACATCAAAACAAAAAATGATAGAAATAAAAGCATTGTAATGAATGGTCAGTTTCAAGGTGGCAGAAACACTGCACAAACATAGCATCGAGCCTTCAATTCTTTCTTATCAAAAAGATGAGAATAATTTTCTGAAAAATGAACTTGACAGTTTTTAACATCTGAAAGGAAGTTTTACAATCTTTCAATTTCTTTTGTGCATGAGTATTTCAAATTAAAGTTAAGATAAATGTAATCTATAAAATAGTGATAAAATTATGTATTTTATATTGGTTCTCCAAAGAAATTTTTCAAATTTTCATTTCAACAAGAAATGCACATTTCAGGATGCTAGTTTTTCCCAATGTATGTGATTTGTCACCACTATACAAAAACACAAACACATCCATATACTCCCCTCAAGATACACACACACGTATTTACTTTGTACATATGTACTTTTCATAACTGGAAACAGAACAAGATCCAGAATATTGCATCAGTGTTCAAAGGTCTGAAATAACCCTAATGTATGAGTACTCTTTTTTTGTCACGGAGGAAGCACTTTTGCATCTTAATCTCATTAATTTAGGCTTGAATGACAAAGATCATGCAGCAAACACAGCTATCAGCTATCTTTCCATATACACTTAAAACCTAACCTGCAAAGACATGTGAGTACACATGCTCTCTCTCCCTCTCCTAAGTTGCTTTTACTGTTGCCCAGCATACTGGTGAACAGTTTCCTCTGGAAAGTGATAATAACTTATTCCCCAGCAGTCGAGCATAAGGCTGTCTGTAGTTGATTTACATGAGACCTCTAGGCAAGAAGATGTCTTTGGTAGCTCTACACTGATAGCCATATTAAGAAGTTATTTGAAGTCTGACAGTGACCAGAGAGGAAGTTTGATTCATGCTTCAGAATGGTGTAAGACTTCATAAATCCTTCTCTTGAATGAACCTTGCTTTGGCCAGTTGTGACTTACCAATAAACCCCTACAACGGAAGAAAGCTCAGAGGAGAGAGACAGCGGTGATGTGCCCATGAAGCTCAGGTAATAATGCTGGGTGTGACTGACTGCAGCTGTTGCAAAGAAGTTGACTTTATTTCAACACAAAGGGGATGGAGGGTGGCCTTTGTTTTAGATAAACACCTATCAACAGGTGAGTGGATCAGTTAGTGGTGTAAATAATTCTCTTTGAGTTCTTTTTGAATTCTCTTTGAGTTCTGGTATTTGACCCAGACACCAATCAATGCCTGTCCAGGAGAAACAATGCGAACTTATGTCAGATGTGTTGGACAAGATTAGGTGTGGGGCCTACAAGAGTGTACTGGTTTTGGCTGGGATAGAGTTAATTTTCTTCCCAGTAGCTAGAATGGGGCTAGATTGTTTTGGATTTGTGCTAGAAACAGTGTTGATAACACAGGGATGTTTTAGTTATTGCTGAGCAGGACTTACACAGAGTCAAGGCCTTTTCTGCTCCTCGCCCCACCCCATCGGCGAGGAGGCTGGGGGTGCACAAGGAGTTGGGAGGGGACACAGCTGGGACAGCTGATCCCAGCAGACCAAGGGGATATTCCACACCGTATGACATCATGCTTAGCATATAAAGCTGGGGGAAGAAGGAGGAAAGGTATGGTTCAGAGTGATGCTGCTTGTCTTCCCAAGTAATTGTTACGCATGATGGAGTCCTGCTTTCCGGGGGAGGGCTGAACACCTGCTTGCCAGTTGGAAGTGGTGAATGAATTCCTTGTTTTGCTTTGCTTGCATGCTCAGCTTTTGCTTTACCTATTAAACTCATCCCAATACTCTTCTTACTTTTATGCTTCTGATTCTCTTCCCCATACTGCTGGGGGTGGAGGAAGTGAGCAGCTCTATGGTGCTTAGCTGCCTACCAGGGTTATAGCACGACAAAGACGTTCAACAAAAAATAAGAAAAGACGACCACTTTTCATACCTTCCCAGTTTTGCGCTACTGTAAGTGCTGGAGAAGCCTCTAGTATAAGACAGTGTCCCAGCAATAGGGGAAATTACAGCAATCTCCAAGTGATGTCAGGTTAGTTGGAGACTTGACAGGCATCCTTGAGGAGTTGTGTGTTGGAATCTATCCATGGATACATTCCTCCCACACCCACCAACACGTTCCTTAAACCAGAGCTTCCCCAGAGACTTAAGAAAACAACAACAGAGTAGTATAAGCCAGAATTTGTAGAGGTGGAATCCTGAACCACCCAGAATCAGGAGGTTTACACCATTTTTGTGAGACAACAGCCTTTCACTGTACTACAAAGTGACCAGAATGAAAGCAAGGAACCAACCCCCACCTCAGGATCCAGTCACCAGGGAGAATAAATAATTTTTCCTTTAATTGTATCCCAGGACTGAATGAAATGAAATGCATGACATCTAAACTACTGTCTCTCCTTTACCAGGTTGTCTGAATAGCCTTAAACATCATAAATGCAAATTACAACCTTTAAAGTGAC
>NW_009594522.1:6951-8763 GCF_000690535.1 Cariama cristata | reverse complement strand
GGCGGGGTCACCGGCATGACTGGGTGCGGGGAGAGCCTGCCTGGAGCGTTTGCATTCGGCCTGGTGCAAAACCGTCTGTGAAAAGCTTGTTTTGACCAGTCTTGAGTCGGTCCGAGCAACGAAGCACTCCCCAAGCAGCCATTTTAGTCAGCGCAGGGGCCGTTGTCCCTCCACGCTCGTCTGCACGTCTCTTGGTGTCAGGCCTCTATGTGGAGGGCGAGCCTGGGTGATGCCAGGATTCGACCAGCCGCTTTCCCCTTCCCTCCCTCCCTCCTGAAGCAAAAGACCAGCATGTTTTTTTCCATTATAGGGTCAGACCAACAGCACTTCTCTGCCAGGTTTTAAGCTTGGAACCGGTGGTGAGCTGCTCTTTGGCATTTAAATCTCTTACAAGTGTAGTGGAGTAGCCCCGAGGCTGTTTGCTCGTTCTGTTTGTAAACAAAGCAATGGCTTGAAGGGGATCCTGCACCTCACTATTACTTAGCCTGTGCTGCCAGCTCTAGTTTAGTGGCCTGTCAATTCTGATAATTGAAATCCGGTACCATGGGCATCTGTTACCCAAAATCTAAATGTCAGTGTCGCCCAGAGTCACTGCGAGACTATTTGGTCTAACACTGACTGTTTTTCAGAGGTGGCGTATTCCCAGAGCACTGGCCAGAAAGAGCAGCTGAGCCGCTGCCTGCAGCGAGGTAAGAGGATGCCGTTCGGTTTCCTTCACACACCCATTCTCTCCTGGTGCTACTCTATTTTCTTTAACGTGTTTCTAATGCTCTCTAAAATGGTAAAAGCTTTCGGAGCTGGCAGTAAAGCATGAAGGCGGCAGTTAGTTCTGCATCCAGCCAGTGCCTGCCTTCAGCAAACTGCCTCCCCTGTGCTAAGGGACTTGGGAGATATTTTCACGCTGTGTGCGGAGCTGCAGGAACTGGGCTGCTCTCCTGCCTTTGCTTGGGGCTGGATCAATGCTGGCTGCACTGTAATATTGAGGAGAAGCTGCTTAAGCTGGTCTTTAAGGGCAGTGTCTTCTCACAGGGATCAGGCGGGTCCAGGATCTCTGTAAAGTCCTCCATCTCCCGACGGTTTTTGAGGAAACGGCGGTGTCGTACTTCCAGAGAGCTCTCCAGCACCCCTCCTTCCATCTGGTCAGTCTGGAGAAGAAGGAGCTTCTAGGGGGCTGCTGCGTCTTCGTGACATGTCGACAGCACAACTGGCCCCTAACGATGGGGACGATCTGCTCCCTCCTTTATGCGAAGCAGGAGCTGTTTGCCAGCGTTTATCTGAGCCTTCAGAAAGAGCTCGGGCTCTCTGTGCCGGCCCTGAGCCTGGTGGATCTGGTGAAGACACACCTGAACAGGTAACAGGAGCCCCTTTCAGGCATTTCAGAGTCCTGCATTTGACACCAGTGAGTGGAAAAGCTTCTGAAATGCAGCCGTGATCGGGGCAGAAGTCCACCAGCACAGACAGGGTGACCTGTGCTGTTACACAGGCATGTTGTTGCTGAATTCACTAAGGCAAAACCAGATCATCTGGAAAAATATTCCCTCAGACAGTTCGCAGCCCTGTGTGCTGAAGGGGGCGGGGGCAGAAGCCCATTGAGGGAGCTGGATTACTGAGGCACTGCTTGGTGAGGCTTCCCTGTGCCCTGGTGCTAACGATGAGCTCTTTGCTCTTTCAGTTTTCGGCTGTTCCAGCAGGCAGCCAACATCCCTGCCCCATTTGTGGAGGACAAGGAGAAGATGGTCGCCCGAACGATGCAGATCGTGGAGCTGGCCAGTGAGACGTGGCTGGTTACAGGCCCTCACCCCTCTCCACACG
>NW_009594522.1:6709-6922 GCF_000690535.1 Cariama cristata | reverse complement strand
CAGCCCGCCGCCCGCCTCACCTGCACTTTCGCGCGGTTCTGCAAGCTGGCAGGTGTTGATCTGCCGCCGCCAGCGCACCTGAGGCTGAAGGAGCTTCTCGACATCCTCCTGAGAATGGCCTCCCAGCTTGCTTGGCTGAGGGTATTTAACATGGACAAGAAAACTGTGGTCAAGCACATTGGGGACCTGCTGCAACACCGAATTTTCCTGCTG